>NW_024532772.1:0-131753 GCF_016097555.1 Gigantopelta aegis
TCAATTCTGTCAAAAAGGTTGTATGTGTGGTTTGTTGAATGTTCCTGAAGTTCATAGCTTTCTTCATTCTGACCGTGAGATTGTCCAACTTGAAAAGACATGTTAAGGCAAATTGGAGTTATCTCATAACAGTAAGGAATCATTGTAGCTTTAAATGAACTTTACAAGATGTATGACATTTGACTCAGCTTTGTTCAAGCTTTCAATCTGATGGTCCTCTTACTGCTATAATCTCTCTTATTGAAGTAGGTGGTAATCCTAACCCACTAAACCAAGTCGAGAAAGCCGTAAATCTACTGTCTCTAAGATGATGAAACGTATTGATGGTACTTACATGTTGTTTGTAGCTATTTATATGGTTAACTCGTTCTTTGGTGCCGTCTCCTCATTAATTAGTAAGTGGAGCAAGTCCTAACCTGGCTCAGAAAGATGGTGAACACCTCTGGTATGGTAGGGGGCCAGTGAAAATGGTCATGGGTGACATCGAATTTGAAATTATTACTAGAAAGGGGGGAATGTTCCATAAAATACACAAGACAAAAATGGAGACAAACAGGGCCATCTTACTTTGCTGCCCGCAGGTGCAATGAAGGCACTCTTCGTGTCATTTCTTTTTTACTTAGCAATGGAGCAAGACCCTAACCAAAAAACTAGCTGATGATAGACTGGTGCAACCACTCTTATGGTATCCATGGTCAAAATGGTCATGGTGAAATCGTTGAATTAGGTGCTAGAGAAGAATGTTCCAGGATGAATACCCAAGCCAACGAACTGGAGGAAACAGCTATAGTTTTTTTGGCTAGCCATAACGGCCACTCCTCTGTTGTTTCTATCTTACTTTACAATGGAGCAAATCCTGGAATGTTTTTTTTTGCTAGTAATGAAAGGTGCAAACACCTCTTATTGTAGCCATTCAAAATGGTCATGGTGATATTGGTTAAATTATTATTAGAGAAGAATGTTCCAATAAAATACCCAAGACAAAAATGGCAAACAGCTATTTATTTGAAACTAGCTATTATGGTCACTCTTCTGTTTTTTCTATCTTACTTTGCAATGGGAAGATCCTAACTTAGCTAGTAATGCAGGTGCAACCTCTTATGGTAGCCAGCGAAAAATAGTCATGGTGAGATCGTCGAATTATTATTAGAGAGAATGTTTCCAATAAATTACCCAGAAGCCAAAAATGGAGTAACAGCTATTGGTTTGGCTAGCCATAATGGTCACTCTTCTGTTCATTTCTATCTTACTTCACAATGGAGCAGATCTCAAACTTAGCTAGTAATGAAGGTGTAACAAACCCTCTTATAGCAGCCAGTAGAAATGGTCATAGTGATTATCATTGATTTATTGTTAGAGAAAATGTTTTAATAATAACCCAAGCCAAAAATGGAAAGCACAAGCCATTTTACTTTGTAGCAAGAGTGGCCACTATTCTGTCGGTTTCTATTTTACTTCACATGAGTAGATCCTAAACTTAGCTAGTCAATGATTGTGCACAACACTCTTATGGTAGCCCGAAAATGGTCATGGTGATATCGTTGAATTATTTTTAAAGAAGAATGTTCCAATTTAAATACCCAAACCAAAAAATGAACAACAGCCATTTACTTGGCTAGCCAGAATGTCACTATTCTGTCGTTTGCTATCTTACTTTCACAATGGAGCAGAGTGCCTAACTTAGCTAGAAAATGATGGCGCGACACCTACCTTATTGTAGCCGGTCAAAATGGTCATGAGATATTGTTGAATTATTATTAGAGAAGTGATGTTCCAATAAATAAGCCCAAGACAAAAGTGGAAGCAACAGGGTATTTATATGGCTATCCAGAATGGTCACTATTCTGTCATTCTAATTTGCTACCATTGCTTTGTCAACGGAGCAGATCCTAACCTAGCCAGGCCCAATGGGTGGCCACCTCTTTTTAATAGCTTCTGCGCAGGAACATAATGAAGTTGTTAGAGAGTTATTGAAGACCAAAGTTAATATCAATCATCAAACTCCTACTGGACTATACAGGCATTACATCTTTCTAGTCAATATGGATATGAGAATATTGTTAGCACAGCTATATAGAGAGTGGTTGGCTGAATCCAACTATAAAAAGACATGTTTGAAAAGGACACCTCAGATATTGCTCATCAAGAAGGTCATCTAAACATTGTCTGCACTCCTTCGTGAGAAGCTAACGCAGATCAAGTAGTCATTAGTAGGTTCTATAGAGTCAGGTTATACAACTTGGCGACTACTCAACTGATGAGTCATTAAGTAGCAGACTCTGATATTGCACAATGCTCTGCTGATTTAGAAGGAAGATGATTTTGATATAAAGACAAATATTTGTATACAACAGGTAAGATTGACCTAAATGAATAATAAGAGTATTTTATTATAATGACAAATAGAAACACTATAAGTTAGCTAATTACTACTATTGTATTATCTATTGTTGTTTGTTGTTATTAGTTATTAATGTTTCCTATTATTAAGCTTTAGCAAAGCAATATATATCATCATTATGGAAAATAATTAACCCCATAATTACTATATGTATTTTTTTTCTTTTTCAGTGACAAATTCATCTGTGATAAAAGTTGTGGATACACAGAATCTAAACATTAACTTTTTAATATTATGTTGATTTGTGACATGTTGTAAAAACTAATATATGATATAGTATACTAATATTATAGATTTATACATTGTTAGACTTGATTATATTATAATACTTCTCTATTTAATATATTTTAAGTGTTATCCACTACAGTATTGTCACACATAAGTTTACTTCAAAAGTCACCAACTACTTCATAACTAATTATCTATAGTGTAAAATAACCATTAACCGTTTTTGATAAGCCACGCCTACGTCTGTGGGGCTACCATCATCAATTTTTTCAGGTACGCCCCTGGCTAAGAACCTATAGGTCAAGTTTGGTGTTACTGCCCTCTTTGGTTAGAGAGGAAAAGTCTGATACATCAAACCTATTCTGCCTGAATGTAAATTATTAAACTAATAAACCTAATGAAGTTATTTCTGTTATTTAAAATATGTAGGGTGTGGCATATCAGCACTAGTGAAGAATGTCAAACAGTAAAAGAATCATCAATAATAAGAATTGTTATGAACCGAAAGATAGACAAAATTAATTCTTACTCTAAAATGGATTGATAGTGAACATAGTGGATGATCATGGTATCTCTACTCATGTACAGCTGGTAACTTCCTACATACCTGAACAAGAAAGTAAGTCACTGTGCAAAGTCCAAATTACATATCCTATGAATAACGAAATCACATGATAAATCCATATGACAATTTATGCATTGTACTTTGATTTGAAAAATGGGAGTGGTCTTCCATTGTTCATTGACAGTCTGAGAAATTCTATCACAGGGACAAAGTTATGGTATACCTAGAGGACAAATAAAATCAAGAATATTAACTTGTTGAAGGATAAATGCTGATAAATTCTATGTAACGCAGATCAGTAATGTTAATATGCTTTTATTCCATTTAAGTAATAAGTAAACATTTATAATGTATTTTGAATTTGTCATGCATGAGTATCCATATAAGGGAAAAAAGTGCATAAATAGACAGCAGATCTAGAGTATCATATATGTCATAAAAAATTATTATTACAAAATTGTTAACACATACTAAGACATATCAATAACATTGAACTACTACAAGTTGTAGTGTGGGAGACCAGTCTGCAAATTGTTGACATAAATGATCATAATACATAATGTGCTGTCCCTAAAGACTATAATTCATTATACGCCAGACCATATATTACAATATTGGCACAACACAAAAGCCATTTAGGTCTAACTGTTACAGTCATTATATAACATTAAACTAATAGCTGAAAATTACATATCATAAAATGATTATAGTGGAAAGCATTTGACCATATATGTCAAACTCACTGAATTCCATATTGTCAAAGTTTTCCTGATTCTTCTATTTTCGGGCATGCATGAACATGTACCCTCTGAATTTTTAGAAGCACTTAGTATTCATTATTATTGTAGTCATGATGATGTCCATTTAATTCCCTTATAACAGAGACATTACCATAAGGGAGCTTATTGCTCACAAAGGAGGAACGGGGATGCAACTGTCAATAAAATCCATTGTAACATTAGACAAACCATAGTAATTTTGCTCATGACCATATCTGAAAGTTTAAGTGTACACTTCTTACTGCCTATATGGAAAGTCCTTCATGAAACTATGGACTGCTTACCATAATTACATTCACTATGACAATGCATTCTCATATTATTCATGAGGAATTGGTATCGCTATTCATATTACTACACAATGGCTAGGTACAGGCAGTCTCCTACGTAGAAACTGTGGGAGTACATTGTTATGACACAACAACACTGGATACATGTAACTATATATATTTAACACACAAGACTACCACTACATATAAATAGGTCCTTCTACATAGCAATTGTAGTTGAAAGGCTTAAGCAGAGAGGTAATAGTTATATAAGACATTTCAGACTTTATGTTTAATTGTTCTCTAAGTAAAATATTTGGACAATAATTACTGGTATTCATATTGAATATTATTAATTAAATTTCAATGTAGACATTATTTGTGTGTGTGGTGTGTGTGTGTGATTCCATACCATGTCAGCATTTGTGAACAAGAGCATTATTTTTATAATGGTATAAGATGATATAAACGTACATAGAAGTAATCAATAAACAAACGATGGACTTGTTTGGTAGAATCCATTTTAAATATGTCTAAATATAAAAAACAGTGTTGTTAAAACAAAACAAACATGATACAATTATTTCATAGTATTTTTACCATGTACATACACACCCACCTATCCACAGCTATGACAATGAAAAATCATTAAAATAATCATAACTTCATATTCTATTATCTTAATTTTATTTAACTATAATTATTTCAAATATTTTTACAAGATTTTGTGTTTCTCGTCATTAATTTGATATAATGACTTTTAAGGAGAATGCATATGCTTAATACATTAATTTATTGCAAACACATCAATTACCAACTAACAATTGTTAATATGAAGAGCTCCTTTACTGCTATTAATACAACAAGGTAGGTTTCAAGTGAAAAATTAATTGAGGATATCTATCATTAATTACAAATCTACAGTAACATAGCTGACCTTATCCTGAAAATACTGTGATAAATGACTTTAGTGGCTCTAAACACAAAGAAAAGAACCATACATCGATAGATGAGGGCTACTCTCAAGGATTGAGGATGGGATTGTGGTGTAATTATAACTTGCCACGCCCCTAAGCCATAACATATTGAACTCGAGCTTCTTCCAGATCAGTTAGTATATAAGAATGGCTAAAAGTCACAGTTTGCATTCGAAGTGATTTGTAGATATACTAGTGAGTCCCACTTAATCAAGAAGTGTATTTCCCCCCCCCCCCCCCCCCCCCCCCCCCCCCCCCCCCCCCCCCCCGCCCCCCCCCCCCCCCCCCCCCCCCCCCCCCCCCCCCCCCCCCCCCCCCCCCCCCCCCCACCCCCCCCCCCCCCCCCCCCCCCCCCCCCCCCCCCACCCCCCCCCCCACCCCCCCCCCCCCCCCCCCCCCCCCCCCCCCCCCCCCCCCCCCCCCCCCCCCCCCCCCCCCCCCCCCCCCCCCCCCCCCCCCCCCCCCCCCCCCCCCCCCCCCACCCCCCCCCCCCCCCCCCCCCCCCCCCCCCCCCCCCCCCCCCCCCCCCCCCCCCCCCCCCCCCCCCCCCCCCCCCCCCCCCCCCCCCCCCCCCCCCCCCCCCCCCCCCCCCCCCCCCCCCCCCCCACCCCCCCCCCCCCCCCCCCCCCCCCCCCCCCACCCCCCCCCCCCCCCCCCAACCCCCCACCCCCCCCCCCCCCCCCCCCCCCCCCCCCCCCCCCCCCCCCCCCCCCCCCCCCCCCCCCCCCCCCCCCCCCCCCCCCCCCCCGCCCCCCCCCCCCCCCCCCCCCCCCCCCCGCCCCCCCCCTTCCCCCCCCCCCCCCCCCCCCCCCCCCCCCCCCCCCCCCCCCCCCCCCCCCCCCCCCCCCCCCCCCCCCCCCCGCCCCGCCCCCCCCCCCCCCCCCCCCCCCCCCCCCCCCCCCCACCCCCCCCCCCGCCCCCCCCCCCCCCCCCCCCCCCCCCCCCCCCCCCCCCCCCCCACCCCCCCCCCCCCCCCCCCCCCCCCCCCCCCCCCCCCCCCCCCCCCCCCCCCCCCCCCCCCCCCCCCCCACCCCCCCCCCCCCCCCCCCCCCCCCCCCCCCCCCCCCCCCCCCCCCCCGCCCCCCCCCCCCCCCCCCCCCCCCCCCCCCCCGCCCCCCCCCCCCCCCCCCCCCCCACCCCCCCCCCCCCCCCCCCCCCCCCCCCCCCCCCCCCCCCCCCCCCCCCCCCCCCCCCCCCCCCCCCCCCCCCCCCCCCCCCCCCCCCCCCCCCCCCTCATCATTTGTGGAAAATAACTGAGGTCAGTCTTAATTATGTTTAAGTCATGTCTTCATGTCGTCCTAAAGACTTTGAGCTATTGTTGTAACGTAATAGTTGTCGTTTTATTGTTTGCAAAGTAATTACTCTACTCTACTTTGATGAAACTCCTTTATTTTTTCTAATTAGTGAAAGCTAGTACTGAGTCCTGTTATTATTTTTGTTCTTTTCAATTTCAGGGAATTATTCTCAATACAAATGACAATGTTTGGAGAGAAATCTCATGTCATTTTGTTAGCAGGACAACATTTTTATCACTAATTAATGCAGTCTGGTTCTGATAAACATTAATGACACTACTTTTATAGGTAAGTTTGTAGATATAAAAAAAAAACAACAAAATACCAGTTAATAATAAAAGTGAGATAATTTAGAAGAGACAGTTGGTAAGAACCTAGTCAGTTTGGTGTGCCGGTTCTTTGGCTAGAGAGGAAAGGTCTGATTGCATGCTATACATCAAAGCTTGAAGTAATTAGTTAATTAATAACCTAATAAAGTTAGTATGTTATTTAAAATATGTGGGTGTGGCATTATCACACTAGTGAAGAATGTCAAACAGTAATGGAAAGACAATATTATAGCACAAAGTATTTTCTAAATGTTGTGTAAAGATGTATAAAAAAAACATCATTTTCTTAGTAAAAACTGCCTAATAACCAGGTTTTATTTGTCATTAAGATTGCTATAGTCCCAATTTGTCTAATTATTAGTTAATAACTAGCTATATATAGTCTTTCTTATATCTCATTCTCTTAATTGGTAAGGACACATATTTGTACAATATGTCTATAATTAACATTTCTGAGGACAATGTCGTTAAGACATAAAACAATCTAATGGGGCAACACTGAAATCTTTGGACTACGATCAGAAGTTGTAGCATTTTCTTCAGATATTTCCCTCCCCCTACGCAAAGCATCTGGTATCAAGACTACAAAGAACTCATGAAAAGGTTTAGTCTGACTCACAAAGCTTTTTCCATCTACAATGTACACCCAATTTAAGTTTATGGTATAACTGAAATCCACTAAACTACAGTCATTCTTAAGCCATACATTGAAAGACACCAATAATATATGTCATTTGATTATTTTTTTTTCTTTTAAAGATTATTGTGAACCAAATTATACTATTAGCTTATGAATGTGTTGATGGACGCTCTGTGTCAGAAACAGGTAAGCTAGTGTGAATAAAACATAGGGACACAACCATATTTTATTCTAACTCTAATCATTATACAGAGTGTATCTCTTTCTTCTCCCTTAGTTGTTATTATAAATGTCCTTCAGAATCACAAAAAATTTGTAGCTCTGATGACAAGACTTACTCAAACCCAGTGTGAATTAAAGAAACCAAAACTGTATCAATATGACAAATATTGTTGTGAGACACAATGGAAACAGTCAAAGTAAAGCAAAACACTCATAAACTTCCTTTCATCATTCATACCATAGTTAATTAACTCTGGACTGTATTATGTAATACATATTATATTGTCAAATCAGATTATTAATATTCATAAGAGATTTGTTTCATCTACCTTAGATTGCACAGAGTATACAGTTAAACTTTTCAAGAGAAGATCTGTTTTCCTAATGTTCGGACACCTGATGGTGCTGTCTTCTATTAGGAGATGGAAGTTCAAATACTATGATTTGAACAATGATGGAAATTACAACACTCTGATCTTCTAACTGAAATATATAACTTGATAGGAACAAAATCTTTTCAAGTTCAAGTTGACAACTGTTTGTCTCTAAGAGCAATAACTCAGTCTCTAAACAAGAATGGGATAATTGTTTTACCATAGCACGGTATTAAAGTTAAACTTTAATACCAAAAATATAATATCAACGAAATTATTACTTCCTTTTCTATTAATTGTATAGAATCTAATTCCAATAAAGAGAAGAAGACATATTGTTAAGAGGCTCAGACATAATGACTTAACGATTCAATCCATTTAGAAGAATTCTATTTTGGTAATCCACTTTAAACACTTCTATTGTTTGGCATTTAAAGTTAAATAAACTTATATATTTTATTATGATTTAAAAATTATTCAATATATTATATTATCCCTAAACATTTTACCACTTGACGCAATCTTTATTGTGTAAAGAGAAATGTTATTATTAAATACTTAATTATTAATTATTGCAACCTTTTTTCATTAATAATTCAAATTCTCATTTTAATTGAATTATTTTAATCAACATAATAATATTAATACCCAGATTTATAAAGACTCCCTCATTTGCAAGAAACATCTCTCCTTATGTGGACATTTTATGTTGATATAAAAGAAATAAACAGTACTAATAACTCATAGGAGTCATACTAGCATTGTTCATAATATCTGAAAGAACCAAACAGACCTAAAGCCACTTCATTGTATGTACTACAATAGAAGTCTGTTCATGTTAATAATGTCATTATCTGTTTATTAAAAATGAAATAGCATTTTCAATCATGACCTAAGATGTATCATCTTAGCAACCTATGCACCCACTCTCATGATGTAAATATCTGTTTAAAAGATGTGAAAGCAAATGATTTGAGTTGAATTGTGATAAGGGTTCATGTTAAAAATAGAAAATGACTATTCACTATACTCTCAAGTTCTTAATTCACTATTGCCATAGATAATACTGTACATAAAATACTAAGAAAAGGATTGTAGTACATATAGTACATATTATAACTGTGATTATAGTAATAATTATTATTATTAATACACATACATGATACAGATTCTTAAAGTTACAAATACAAAATTATATACTAATATAATAGTAAGAATATGCCATTAACTGACCTACATTAGAAGCATAAACACATCATGTTATTAACTCTCACAAGTCAAACAAATATGATGTCATACACCACTGATATTGCCATCATCCAATGATGTTACAAGTCCTCATTATATTAATTGAAGTGACTAATGTGAATATTAATCAGAGTATCCTGATCCATTATTCAATATCAGGTTGCTATAACGACAGACCCAAACTGTTTGCTGATTGTGTGTTACATAACAATTCATATTAGTATAACTATATCATGTTACATAATTATGATATAAAAGGTAAGTGGTTACCAAGACAACAATATTAAGGTCATTGACATGATTATACATCATTACTCATTGATTCTCAGGTAAATTCTTGTCAATCCTACAAGGAACAGTATTAATAATACTGTATAAGAGCAATACTAAACAATATCACATTTCTAAAGAAACATATTTTGACATGATTAACTTGCCACAGTCACCAAGGGTGGAGTACCAATATGTGTAGGACAATGATAACATTGTGTGTGATTATCATGATACCACATACAGGTAATAATAAATCGACTTACTGGTGATAAATTATTTACAATACATTAATTTATACTATAAGTCAGAAATATTTGCAGATAGATTGTATAATGGATAGTCATACAGCACCCCTGTATCTTAAGTCATATCTGGACACTCTTTAAACTCCGAAATAAAGGAAGTATAGTCATCTTCCAACTTTAAACAAATTCAAAATTGAAAAAATCATATCCATGGTTCAATTAGATGCAAATTCTCACTGTATAGCTAGAGTCTAAAATAAACCCCTTATAAAGTATATTGATATTAGATAATCATATCACTATGACAGAAACCCATACCCCTCATTTATCAACAAATCGTAGTATAGAAGCAAACAAAGGGTTAATTTTAATGAGCGCCACACAACATATAGTATAACCTATATCATGGTTACATAATTATGATATAAAAGGTAAGTGGTTACCAAGTACACCATATTAAGGTCATTGACATGATTATTACATCATTACTCATTGATTCTCAGGTAAATTCTTGTCAATCCTACAAGGAACAGTATTATAACTACTGTATAGAGCAATACTAAACAATATCACATTTCTAAAGAAAACATATTTTGAACATGATTAACTTTGCCACAGTCCACCAAGGGGGGCGTACCAATATGTGTAGGACAATGATAAACATTGTTTGTGTGATACATTGTATATGAACAATGATAATACAATAGTAATAATAATTACTTTAGTGGAATATTACTTGATAAATTAGGAGTTCAATACGTGTTTGATCTATAGTAACTTCAATAAAAGCAATTGAGTTGTTCTACTAAAAGGCAGTAGTGTCTTTAACACCTGAGTGTTCTAAGAGATACTCATCATATACAAGATCTCATGGTAATTTGAAGTATCTCATCTGAAGAGTTATAAATAAAAAGCACATTGGAAACATAAATATTACTAACAGTAGTACCAATATGTAGTCTTATTTACACGATAGAAGAATCCACTAGCTCAGAAAATGTGTGACTCTTTAGGGTGACTCAACTCATGGTGATACTTACTTAGTTATGTGAGAATGTTCCAATAAATACTCAGACAGTCCTCTTATTTGGAATAATCCTCACACTTCTTGAAGTAGGTGATCTAAATCCTAATAAAGGTACTGCCGTGACAGTCTGAATGAAACAGTAATATCCTCTTTATCGAAAACGACCAAAAGTATAATGGACTAACCAGCTATTGTTTAGCTAGTGGTCAATATGGTTACTCTTTTGTCATTTAGCTTCCATGAAGGTCTCATCTAGGTAGCAGTGATAGGGAACAATCCTAATTGTATTAGCTCCAATAAATAAGATGGTGTAGCAACTCTTATGGTAGCCAGTAAAAATGGTCAGATCCAGAGTGAGAGAATCGTTTGAATTATTACTAGAGTAAATGGTAGATATTATGTTTCCATAAAATGTCCAAGACAGAAATGGACTAACAAGCTATTTGTTTGGCTAGCCAGAATGGTCACACCTTCTGTTGTTTCTAGCTCCTTACTTAACAATGGAGCATGATCCTAATGATTAGGTTTTAGAGAAAAACATAATAAAGGTACAACACCTCTTTATGGTAGCCAGTGTAAATGGTCATGGAGGATAACTTTAATGAATTACAACATTATTAGAGCTAATGGAATGTCCAATAAATACCCAAGATTGAAAATGGACTAACAGCTATTTGTTTGGCTAGCGAGATGGGTCACTCTTCGTTGTTTTTCTATACCTACTTACCAATGGAGCAGACCATAACTTAACTAGTAATGAAGGTGCAAACACTCTATATGGTACCCAGTCTAAATGGTCATGGTGATATTGTTTGAATTAATTATTGAGAAGAATGTTCCAATAAATACAGCAAGATGAAGAGGACTAACAGCTACTTATTTGGCTAGCGAGGAATGGTCACTCTTCTGTTGTTTCTATCTTACTTCACAACAGTGCAGACCCCCTAACCAGCTAATAACAATGGCTGGACACCTTAATTGCAGCAGCAAGTAGAAATGGTCAGTGGTGAGTGTTGTTAAGTTATTACTAGAGAAGAATGTTCTTATAAATACCCAAGACCAAAAATGGAGTGACAGCTATTTATAATGCTAGCCATAGTGGTCACATCTTCTGTTGCTTCTATCTTATTAACAAAGGGGCTGATCCCAACTTAGTCAGGGGGGGGGGGGGGGACCAATGGGGGACACCTCTTTTAATAGCTTCTGGCTGGAGGACATAATGAAAGTTGTGAGAGAGTTTATTGAAGACTCAATTGCAAAGTTAATATTAAGTTATCAAATTCCAACTGGTACTACAGCATTGTACTTCTCAAGTTATTTGGACATGAAAATATGTGTTAGACAGCTACTGGAAGGTGGTGCTGATCCACTTATAAGAGACATGTTTGGTCATTCACCTCTAGATATAGCTCATCAACAAAGTCATCATAACATTGCATACTACTACTTCGAGAAGCTATGGCTGTTTTACATGATGTAGATTATCAAGAGTCATTAGCAGGTTCTATTGAGTCAGGTTATTGTACACCTAGTAGACTATCAACTGATATTTATCAATAGCATACTCTGATATTGCAAAAATATCTGATTCTAGAAGAAGATGATGATGTATATATAGTGATAAATTAGAAAGATAAGATTTGACAAGCTAATAAGTACAAGAATTGATGTTCCTATATAAAGCATTCAGCAAAGCAATTTGTATCATGATCATGAAAGTCATAAGATTGTTTGTTAACCCTAATAATTACTATATGTTTTTAATGTATTTTCCTTTTTAGTGATAAAGTGACCTGAAAGAAGTTAAGAGATACAAAACAATAAACATGAACATACATTTTTGAGATTTTTGGTATATTAGATTTAAAATGATACTGATAGTATACCAATGTTGTACGTTTATACATTGTTATTAATTATAATACCCTTTATTATAAATGAATATGAAACTTATAGCCCTACAGTCTTTTGTAATGTATAGTACATTAAATCATGTTAATAAGAGTAGTATTATTTCTGCTACAGCTAACTAAAGTAATACAATTATTGTCTTGGTTTAAAGAAATGGTTTTATAATACAAAAAAAAAAAAAAAAAAAAAAAAAAAAAAAAAAAAAAAAAAAATTATAACTATTTAAGAAGAGTACTATCATCATAAGAACTGCAAGAATTATGTAATGAAATGTCAAGAAAATCTTCAAACAGAAAGCAAATGTTCACTAAAGGTTATAAAAATCAAAATTTCAAACAGTTATCTGTTAAACGGTTTTACATAATATTGTCATATTAAATATATATAGGGAAGTTGTGTTCAGTAACTTCTATGAAAAGTTCATATCTAATTAATTAACCAATTCAACACTGGGTTGATCCCTAGCATAAGATGAATAACTGGATGGATAGAGAAGAGAATGGACAGGTAGAAGGATCAACTTGTTCTTAAGTGAAGTACATGTATATAGAGTATTGTTACTTACTTATAATATGGTCGTCCTGGTAATCCTTCTGGTAAAATAAATGATCTCTCTATGTTCATTAGTTTATTGTTAAGTATTCTAACTATATTCTCACTACAATACAAAGACAAAGATATAGTTAATAACTACTGGTATATACTAACTTGTCTGTGTCAGCAAATTTAATATGAGTATCATAAAGATTGGTAACAGCTGTTGAAAAGTCAGTTAAAGTCACTTCAAAAAAACATGCAATTTGTAGCTTACATGAGTAAAATTATACTATGGAATCCAAAAGTCATGTACAAAATAAGTTGGTACATGTTATATATATGCAATCAGCTAATGATTCAGTGAGTAGTTTGTACAAACTTTGCATACCACAGCAATTAATTCAGTCATCCATTACAAGTAGTTGGTTGAGAATAACTAATTCAATTCTTATGAAAGTCAGTTAATTATGAGTGAAGGAAATCTGTAGAAAAATGACATTATCATTAATATGTAAACTTTTATTATCTCAATTTGGTTCAAAACCAAATTAATATATCAAGTGAGCTTATTATAAGGTATTATAGTATAGGGTTTCTGTAAAGTTTAATAATTCATTGTATTACAATAGTTGGGTGAAAATAACTCATTAATTCTTATAGGAGAGCAAGTTAAATATGAGTGAAGAAAATCTGTAGAAAAATGACATTAGCAATTAATACACAAACTTTTATTATCTCAATTTATGTCAAAACGGTGTCTTTATAATCAGGTAGTAGTTGTTTCTGTAAAGTTAATGATTCCTTGACATTATTCTAAGTTTCAGACACATAATCTTCTATTGGATGAGACTGACCATTAACAGTTATGCTAGCACACCATGAAGCAACTCCAGTCAGTAGAATTAATAAATTTTGAGCATGTTATAATTACCTTATATGGACAATTATATTATAGAACTTGAAAGGCTTAAATTACATTCCTGTCATTGCTAGCCCCCTTCTTGTTGTTCAAAGTAAACAAGTAAATTACAACTTAATATCTCACACTACAATATTCCTTTTGTCAGCTTTAAACAGTTTTATAAACAAAGCCACAAAGATCTGATTGACTAGTTGGACTCTATACTAGCCATTTATGAACTGAACTCATTGGTAATAGTATATATTGTGAAACTATCTCATTGGTAATAGTAATTATTTACTGGATATATCTCTGTCAAATAAAAAAGTGTAGACTAGTGGGTCTATTTCCTATCAAAGACAGTTTTGATACAGTCCTAGGTAGTGACAAAAGTGACTCAGCATTATTCTCTTTAGAAAATTTTATTATTATCAAACTACTACTTTTTTGACAGAATTGCAAAAAAATACATCTTATATCTAGAGACTATTAGTACTTACACAATGTCTGATAATACAGTCCACCTACTCTTGATATACTGTGTGATGAACTGAGACAAGTAGTTGAATGGGATCAAGTAGCTGTGTCTCTCAAGTTGTCTTTTGTCGATATTGAAGATGTCAGAGGACGATTTTGCAACAATAAACTAGTGCAAAATGCATTCTTTACAAAAAATGATTAAACAAACCAACACTGTATATTCATGGTGTACTGTAGTTAATGCACTAGAAAAAGTGAACCTATAGAGTTGCTGAGAACAAATATGCTACTATTATAGATCAAGTTTACTGTACAACATGAAGGAGGCAGGAACAAATAATGACCAACATCAACCACCATTAAAAATCAATTGAAAATAAATGCAACTTGAAAAAAACATAGTTGAAGAAATAATTAACTTAGAGACAAATTTGCTATGCTCGTTTTCAAAAAACATAGACATTTCCATGAAAAGTTTTTTTTACCATTACTTTCGATACTTGAAAGAATGTGGAGTACATGACAAATCTTCACCAGATGAAGCCCAATGTATCATTTCATTGGAATATTTAAGAACTAAAATAATATACCCCCACCCTATAGTCATGTCGCCATTCTAAATTGATCCCCCAGACCAATTTTGCCTCCTAAAAATGGTTCCAGAGACTACTTTCAGTCTATTCCTGACTCCATTACCTCAATATCTATTGTGGCATAGTGACTGTTAGCGTTCTTATCACCAGTCTATTCCTGACTCCATTAACCTCAATATCTATTGTGGCATAGTGACTGTTAGCGTTCTTATCACCAGTCTATTCCTGACTCCATTACCTCAATAGCTATTGTGGCATAGTGACTATTAGCGTTCTTATTACTAGTCTACTCCTAACTCCATTAACTCAATAGCTATTGTTGGTCATAGTGACTGTTATAACATTCGTTATCACCAGTCTACTCCTGACTCCATTACCTCAATATCTATTGTGGATAGTGATTGTTAGTGTTCTTATCATCAGTCTACTCTTACTCCATTACCTCATATCTATTGTGGCATAGTGACTGTTAACATTCTATATGACCAATACTCCACACCTCATTATTTCGATATCTATTGTGACGTAGTGACTATTAGCGTTTTTATCACTAGTCTACTCCTGACTCCATTACCTCAATATCTATTGTGGCATAGTGACTGTTAGCATTCTTATCACCAGTCTATTCCTGAGCTCCATTACCATAATATCTATTGTAGCATAGTGACTGTTAGCGTTCTTATAACTAGACTACTCCTGATTCCATTACCTTAATATCTATTGTGGCATAGTGACTGTAACATTCTTATTACCAGTACTCCACACTTCATTACTTCGATATCTACCTTGACATGGTGATTGTTAGCGTTCTTACTCCACCACTCATTACTTCAATATCTATTGTAAATTAGTGACTGTTAACATTCTTATCACTAGTACTCCACACTCCTGCATATGTACGTGGTTTTTACCTCCATTGTTTAAAATATTAGACTAATAACTTCTCTTGTGTATCAGTTAAATTGTTTATGGCATACAAGTTACATCATTGAGTGTACACCATATTTCTAGTGAATAGACTAAACCCCATAGAGAATCTATACTCACTGAGGTATGTAATACTAATCAATATTATATATGGTAATGTATAGCGTGTTTCATATTGTTATGACAATATTGCAATCATAAGATTTTATTGTCTTTTTTCTTATATCATTCTATAGTACGCAATGTCTGATAATATCAGTCCCACCTAATGTTAATCTTTTATGTCGTGAACTGGAAGAAATATCTGAATGGGAAAAACTTGCAGTCTATCTCAATTTACCTGCTCATATATTCATGATGCCAAAGAATGTTACCCCACATGGAGGTATTTGGGAGCGCTGTGAAAAAGCATTGTGTACCAAAAATGGCTAGACACAAAACCAATACTGTACATTCATGGCATACTATAGCTGATGCAGTATAGTAGAAAAAAGTAAATCTGCAGTTGCTGGGAACATTAGACAAAGTATACTACTATTCTATGGATCAAGTGCATGAGAGATTACCAAATGCACAGATGTGATTCTAGTCACAATAATGAAGATGATGATTCAAGATTCATTAGTACTCCAGTCTGTATACTTCCAACAAACATCATAGAAGCGATTGCTAATCTACTAGACAGACATTTGCCCAATTACTCGCAGAAACTCAGAAAGAATTTGAAAAGAGACCAGATTTACTTACACAGCTTGATCGATACGTGAAAACATTAACAGGCATAACCACATTACCAGATGGAAACTGAAGCAACATACAAAAAACTGTTTGATGCATGGATAATAATATAACATCAACTGGCATTACCTTAATTGTTTACTTTCTTCAAAAATAGTTGAAGTGTTTCTTTCTGACACAGAATTGCCTGGAAAAGTGCAGATATATCAAAAAGATGCAACTGCAATTCATGAAGTCAAAGAAACTAAAGATTTTGTAAAGGAGATATTGTCAAAAAAAAAAAAAATGGATCAATTCTGCTGCAAGTTAGTATTGATAGCAAAGGAGCAGACACAATCTATCATCTCAAAACGCAATTCATGATACAGTTGCATCATCTTATTGAGGAATGTAATGAAGAGTCTTATTATGACATCTTTGTAGAGTAGGGTAATGTATACCGTAACTGGAGTGTTTCAAAAAATGCAGAAGCCATGCTAAGACCAACTATGCTATAATATGACATCATAACAACACTCTGCCTAGAGATAATGTCAATAGCAATGATATAACTCCAGTCCCATTCAACCTTTTAGTAATGGTGTTTTCTTTTCAATTATTCGCGGATGTTTGCACAAATAAAAAATGAAACACAGACTATTTATATTGCATCCAGAATGGTCACTTTTTCTGTTGTTTCTTTTTGCACTAACAATGGGGCAGAGCCCGTAACCTAGCTAATAATGAGGGGGGGATATGACACCCTTACTGATTGCTAGCCAAATGGTCATGATTAACGTTTTGAGTTATTACTAAATATGTTCCTGTAAATACTCAAAACAATGAATGACAGCCGTTTACATTCAAAGCAGATGGTCAACTTTTCGGTTGTTTCTTCTATCTTGCTTAAATGAGTCAGAGCCTACATAACTACAAATATGGACACCTCTTATTATAGCTAGTGAAAAATGGTATGGTGAGTCGTTGGAGTTATTACTAGAGAAGAACGTTCCTAATACTCAAACACAAGAATGAAGAGCTTGGCAAGCCAACTGGCCTGTATTTTCTATCGTTGCTTAATGGAGCAAAGCCACCATAACTACAAATAAATGGCTGACACCTCGTATGATTCTAAGTCAAAATGGTCATGATAAACGTTGTTTGAGTTATTACTAAGAATAGAATGTTCCTGTAATATTCAAACACACAGTGGAATGACAACCCAATTGCCACGCCAGAATGGGTCACTTCCTCTGTTTTTTTCTATCTTGCTTACACAATGAGCAGAGCCTAACTAACTAACCAATAATGGGCTGGACACCTCTTATTTATAGCCGTGAAAATGGTTATATTGATGTCATTGAATTGTTACTAGAGGAAACTATGTCCAAATAATACACAAGAGATAATATAGAACAACAGCCTTTATAGGAATGCTAGCCAATAGTGTCATACTAGCTTCTGTCAGCTTCTATCCTTACTTAACAAGGGGCTACGCCCCATTTAGGCAGGACCAATGGGTGGACACTCTTTTAATAGCTTCTGCTGGAGGACATAATGAGTTGTGAGTGAGTTATTGAAGACTCAAGTTAATATTAACCATCAAATTCCAACTGGCAATACAGCATTGTACTTCTCAAGTTATTTTGGACATGAAAATATCGTTAGACAGCTACTGGGAAAGTGGTGCTGATCCACTTATAAGAGACATGTTTGGTCGTTCACCTTTCATCAACCAAAGATATAGCTCATCAACAAAAGTCATCATAACATTGCATTACTACTTCGAGAATCTATGGCTGTTTTATGTGACATAGATTACCAAGAGTCATTAGCAGGTTCTTTTGAGTCAGGTTATACAGCTGGTGGACTATCAACTTATTACTCATCAGTAGGATACTCTGATATTGCACAAATTTCTGATCTAGAAGAAGATGATGATTGATATATATTAATAGATTATCAAAGGTAAGATTTGGCAAAGTAATAAAAAGTATTCTTTTTTTTCCTTAATAGAATAGTGTTAGTTACATGGAAATTATATAAGAATTAATGTTCATATTATAACGCATTCAGCAAAGCAATTTGTATCATGATCATGAAAGTCATAAGATTATTTGTTAACCTATAAATTACTATAATTTTAATGTATTTTCCTTTTTAGTAAAAAGTGACCTGAAAAAGAAGTTAGGAGATACAAAACAATAAACATGAACATACATTTTTGAGATTTTTGGTAATTAGATTTAAAATGATAACTGATAGTATACAGTGTTGTACATTTATACATTGCTATTGATTATAATACCCTTTATTATAAATGAATATGAAACTTATCCACTACAGTCTTTTGTAACGTTACAGTACATTAAATCATGTCAATAAGAGTAGTAATTATTTCTGCTACAGCTAATAAACCATTGTTCTTAAGGGAAGTAACATGTATATAGAGTATTGTTAATTATTTATAATATGGTGGTCATGGTAATTCTTCTGGTAAAATAATGATCTCTCTATATTCATTAGTTTATTGTTAAGTATTCTAACTATATTCTCACTACAATACAGAGACAAAGATATAGTTAATAACTACTGTAATATACTAACTTGTCTGTGTCAGCATATTTTATGAGTGTATTATGAAGATTGGTAGCAGCTGTTCAACAAACCATGCAATTTGTAGCTTACATGAGTAAATTATATTATGGAATCCAAAATTCATGTGAATTACTCATGTACAAATAAGTTACTACATGTTATAGTCTATAGCAACCAGCTAATGATTCAGTGAGTAGTTTAAACAACTTTATACAAAGCTTGTGTTCCATAGCAATTAATCCAGTAATGTATTACAAATAGTTGGTGAAAATAACTTATTAATTCTTACAGGAGAGCCAGTTAAACATGAGTGAAGAAAATCTGTACAAAAATGACATTAGCAATTAATACACAAATTTTATTATCTCAATTTATGTCAAAACAGTGTCTTTATAATTATAATAGGTAGTAGTGTTTCTGTAAAGTTTAATGATTATTGACATCATTCTAAAGTTTCAGACACATAATCTCCTATTGGATGAGACTGACCATTAACAGTTACGCTAGCACACCATGAAGCAACTCCAGTTCATAAATTTTGAGCGTGTTATAATAATTTTGGACAATTATATTATAGAACTTGAAAGGCTTATCACATTCCTGTGGTTGGTAGCTCCCCCTTCTTGTTGTTGAAGGTAAGCAAGTAAACTACAACTGAATATCTCATACTACAATATCCTTTATGTCAGCTTTAAACAGTTTATGAACCAAAGCCACAAGATCTGATTGACTATTTGGACTCTATACATACTAGCCTTTATAAACTGAACTCATTGGTAATAGTAATTATATACTGGATATATGTCTGTCAAAATAAGGTTGTAGACTAGTGGTCTATTTCCTATCAAGGACAGTTTTGACACAATCTAGGCGATGACAAAAGTGACTCAGCATTATCTTCTTCACAAAAATTTTATTATTATCAAACTACTACTTTTTTGACAGAATTGCAAGAAACTAGATCTTATATCTAGAAACTATTATTACTTACATAATGTCTGATAATATCAGTCCACCTACTGTTAAACTTTTATGTCGTGAACTGAAAGAAATATCTCAATGGGAAAAACTAGCAGTATATCTCAATTTACCTGATCATGGTTATCCAGGATGCCAAAGAATGTTACCCACATGGAGGTATTTGGGAACGCAAAAAAAGCATTGTCTAAAAAAAATGGCTAGATCAATCCAACACTACACATTCATGGGTGGTTATAGCTGATGCTGTAGAAGAAGTCAATGGTAGTCTTGCTGAGCATATCATTTCAAAAAAAGTATGCTAATATTCTAGATCAAGTGCCATCACAAGTTGATGAAGTTGAACAAAGAGACATAACACAAGAAGTTGATGAAGTTGAACAAAGTTTCAAGATTCACAGTATCTGATAATATCAGTCCACCTTCTCTTGATGTACTGTGTGATGAACTGAGACAAGTAGTTGAATGGGATCAAGTAGCTGTGTCTCTCAAGTTGTCTTTTGTTGATATTGAAGATGTCAGAGGACGATTTTCAACAATAAACCAGTGCAAAATGCATTCTTTACAAAATGGCTGGATCAAACCAATACTGTACATCATGGCATACTGTAGCTGATGCAGTAGAAAAAGTGAACCCTAGAGTTGCTGAGAATATCAGAATGAAGTATGCTACTATTATAGACCAAGTAACTTTAACTATACAACACGAAGGATGTCAAACAATATGATCAACGTCAAACTGCCATGAAAAACCAATTGAAAATGAAATGCAACTTGAAAAAAACATAGTTGAGGAAATAATTAACTTAGAAGACAAATTTGCTATGCTTGTTTCAAAAACACAGACAACTTTAGAAAGAAGGCCAGAAATTCTTTTACCGTTACTTCGATACTTGAAAAAACGTGGAGTACATGACAAAAACGTCACCAGATGAAGCCCAATGTATCACATATAGCAGAGTATTTGATATACTACACACACATTGGAATTATCTCAAATGCCGACTTCTAGAAAGAATAATTCATAACTTTCTTTCTAACACTGAATTACCACTTGAAGTGCAGAAATATCAAGATGAAATGACAGCATTCAAAGAATCGACAAAAATGAAAGATCTTGCTGACGTTATAAAAGCAAAGCAAAGACACCAGATAAGGAGCAAGTAGTGTTGAAAGTGAAGGAAATGTGGCTAGATGTAACATTAGAGCATTTTGAGTTCTGGTAAAGCTGCTTTTCCAAGAATATGATGAGTCACTTCAAAATATTGTTGTCAGAAAAGGCAGTGTAAATGTTACCTGGAGTGTTTCTAAAAGATAGCTCTCCTCATAACAAGATCTAAATTTGACATTGAAGTATTAAAAGCAATTGGAGTCATCTCACTAACAGTAGTAACTATTGTAGTCTTTAACAATGAAGACTCACAAGATGACATGACTATTGACTCAGGTCTGTTGGGAGCTGTTCAATCTGGTGGTCCTCTTTCTGCTATATCTCTTCTTCTTGAAGTAGGTGGTAATCCTAACCTACTAACACAGTCAGGTGAAAACAGTAATATCCTACTTTTATCTAAAATGAAAAAATGATAATGGTACCACTGTGTTACATGTTGGTAGTAAATATGGTCACTCTTCAGTTGTTTCTACCTACTTAATAATGGGATAGACCCAAACTTAGTTAAGAATAATGGTTGCACACCTCTTATGATAGCCAGTCAGGATGGCCATGATGATGTCATTCAACTGTTACTAAAGTCAAATGTAGCAATAAATACCCAGAGCAAAAATGGAATAACAGCAAATTATATTGCAAGTCAGAATGGTTGCTTTTCTGTTTGTTTCTACCTTACTTAACAATGGGGCAGACCCTAACCTATGCAACAGTGATGGCTGGACACCTCTAATGGCAGCCAGTAAGAAGGTCATGATGATATTGTTGAATTATTACTAAAGAGAAATGCCTTGTAAACACCAAAACAAAGAATGGAGCAACTGCAATTTATATAGCTAGCCAGAATGGTCACACTTCAGTTGTCTCTACTTTATTTAGGAATGGGGCAGATCCCCAATTTAGGTAGGAATGATGGGTTGGACACCTCTTGTATCAGCCAGTTTGAATGGTCATGGCGATGTCATTCCATTATTACTGGATATGAATATTGCCATAAATATTCAAGGTAAAGGATGGGACATCAGCCATTGATCTTGCAAGCTTGAATGGTCATTTTATTTATTGTCTCTAACTTACTTAACAATGGTGCAAACCCTAACGTTACTAGAAATGATGGTTGGACACCCTCTTATGGCAGGAAGTCAAAATGGCCATAGTGATATCGTTGAGTTATTACTAGAGAAGAATGTCCAATAAATACTCAAAACGTTGATGGAATAACAGCCATTTTCTACTGCCAGCCACTTGGCCATTCTTCTGTTGTTTTCTACTACTTACTTAACATGGTGCAGACCCTAACCTAGCTGACAATGATGGCTGGACCACTCTCATGGTAGCCAGTCAGAATGGTCATTGTGATGTTGTTGAGTTATTACTTGAAAATATGCTCAGATAAACACTAAAAACAAGCGAGGAGTGACAGCCATTTACATTGCTAGCAATAATGGTCACTCTTCTGTTGTCTCTACTACCTATTTAGCAATGGGGCAGACCTAAGCTAGCTAGAAATAATGGTTGGACACCTCTTATGGCAGCTAGTAAGAATGGTCATGTTTGTGTTGTCTAGATGTTGATAGAGAAAAGATTCCCATAAATGCTCAAAACAAGCATGGAGCAACTGCTATTTATATTGCTAGTCAAAATGGTCACTCTCCATTGTTTCTCTTTTACTTAGCTATTATGCAGACCTAATCTAGTCAATAATGATGGTTTTGGACACCTCTTATAGTAGCCAGTCAAAATGGTCATAGTGATGTTGTTGAATTATTACTAGAGAAGAATGTTTCAATAAATGCTCAGAACAAAATTGGAAAAACAGCCATTCATATTGCCAGTCAAAGTGGCTACTCTTCCATTGTCTCAACATTACTCAACAAAGGAGCAGACCCTAATCTACCAGACAACAATGGTTGGACACCTCTTATGGCAGCCTGTTTGAATGGTTGTAGTGATGTCTTTCGATTATTACTGGAGGTAAATGTTCCAATAAATACTCAAGGTAAAGATGGAACAACAGCTATTGACCTTGCAAGCCTAAATGGTCACTCTTCTATGGTTGTCTGCCTTGCTTAGTAATGGTGCAGATCTTAACCTATCTAGAAATGATGGCTGGACACCTCTTATTGTAGCAGTCAGAATGGTCATGGTGATGTGTTTGAGTTATTACTAGAGAAGAATGTTTTGATAAATGCACAGAGCACAGATGGAATAACTGCCATTTCTATTGCTAGCCAGAATGGTCACTCTTCTGTCATTTTTACTTTACTTAAAAATGGCGCAGACCTAAAACTTAGCTGACAAATCTTGTTGGACACCTTTGATGGTAGCTAGTCAGAATGGTCATGATGATGTCGTGAAGCTATTACTAAAACAAATTAATGTTTGCCATCAATACCCAAAACACAATGGAGCAACAGCTATTTATTTTGCTTGCAAGAACGGGCCATTTCTTCAGTTGTTTCCACATTACTTAACAATGGAGCAGACTCAAACATAGTCAAAAATAATGGCTTAACACCACTTATGGCAGCCAGCAAGAATGGTCATGTTGATGTCATTCAAGCGCTACTACAGAGAAATGTACCAATAAATAGTCAAACTAATGATGGGAAAACAGCCATTTATCTTGCTAGTCAAAATGGTCATTCTTCTGTTGTTTCTACTTTACTTACCGATGGGCAGACCCTAATGTAGCTAAGAATGATGGTTGGACACCTCTTATGATAGCCAGCACCAAAGGACATGGCAATGTTGTGAAAGAGATATTGAAGACTCAAGCTAATATCAATCATCAAACTCCTACAGGTACTACAGCATTGCATCTTTCTAGTCAATATGGATATGAGGATATTGTTAAACAGCTATAGAAGGTGGTGCTAATCCACTTATAAGAGATATGTTGGGCTGGACACCTCTGATATAGCTCATCAAGAAGGTTGCCATAACATTGTATCACTACTTTTTGCTGGTTTCCGGCAAGACAATTATCAAGAGTCATTAGCAGGTTCTGTTGAGTCAGGTTATGTAACTGGTAGATTATCAACTAACCGTCATCATCAGCAGACTCTGAGTCATTGCAAATTAATGTAGGGAATTGAGAAACATTAACAAATGTCCAGAACACCTTCTCTACCTATCATTGAATTGACACAATAAGAAATTCTTAATTTTGTATAACCTATAATTTTTCTAAATATTTGCATTGTTGCTATGCTCTTGACATGTTGATGATTTTAATAATATTATATATTTATTGTTAGTGATATTGAACACTAATAGTTAGTTTGGTACAATACTTTCCCTACTTACAAAGCAATGACACTGATTTTCTGGCAAAATGCCTGGTTCATTACTGATGAAAGCAGATCATTATATATAACATAATATAATATAATACATTAATACAGCTATGCCACTATAGGATCAACTGCTCCAAATGTCCATGCATGTATTATGATGAATATCTAATATAACTAGTTTGATTTTATCTAACAAGTCTAGTCTACTAGGGGATATATTTATAATGGTTGTGTATGAATAATATGGTTATGGCCACCAAAAACAACTCCTTCACGTGCAGCTACTCATATTCCAATTGAGTAGGCGTTAGGAATGTTTTTTTGATGTGGTTTCTTAGGAATGTGAAACTATGTCCAATGTGGGTGTGTATTAGTTATGCAAACAAAGGAAATGTAATAAGCCCCACCTCCTATTTTGTGCAAAGCGTCTTTTTATTCTGGTAAGCTCTTTAGCATTTCTCACACATTTTTACTTATTTTTAACCTTTAACAGATTTGAGTAAGACTGTTGTTGTAAAGATCTGTTCTTCTCTATCTCTCTGAGCGACATTTTTCTCTACCACATGCTGCATGCTGCACTATAAGACAAACTAAGCTTATTAGTAATAGAGAATCTGCTTGCTACTTCTGTCAATACTAATACTAGTTGTTTCATAATATTATCAATACTTGGAGGTATATTTACTGTGACAGAGTAAGCCATTATTACCAATCTACTCTTGACTCAATTATCTCAATATCTATTGTGATATAGCGACTGTTAGAGTTCTTTCTTGTTTCAGTTCTCTTTTAAGTCATTTACCAATCTGCTCTTATCTCAATATATCTATTTTACGTGACACAGTGACTGTTAGTATTCTTACTACCAGTTTCACTCACTTACTTCATTATTTACTAACTGTTTAATGTAACGTGATATAACTGTACATTGTTGAATTATAGCTACTAGCAACTTACTGTCTATTCATTAATGACACTGAGAAAGATTCATCATTCATTTTATTGATCAGTAAGTGGATTTATCATTAGCATTACTATTAGAATATTAGTAAATTTGTATTTAATAATTTAGTGATTTTACAACTAACTACTATAAAAACTGATAAAATAGTTTTCCTTGAGTGTAGTTTATATTATTGTTTTATAATTCATTTACAGTTCATATAATGTCTGATAATCTCAGTCCACCTACTCTTGATCTACTGTGTGATGCTAAGACAAGTAGTAGAATGGGATCAAGTAGCTGTAAGTCTCAAAGTATCTTATGTGGATATTAAAAGTATTGAGACACAATATTCTTGAATTAGCGCAGCGCAGAATACATTCTTTACAAAAATGGTTAGATCAAGCCAACACTGTACATTCATGGTGTACTATAGCTGATGCAGTAGAAAAAGCAAATCCCTGCAGTTGCTGAGAACATTAGAACAAAGTACCTACTATTATAGATCTAGTACCATCCACTTCGCGACATGAAAAAATCTAAGCCTAAATGTAAAAAAAACAAACATAGTCCAACTAGTTACTTTATGAATAAGACAAACAAGTTATTACAACAAATCAAATGCCACAGCATAAGAAATGTAGTGTAAATGATGACCAACATCAAGCTATTATTGAAGAGCAGCAAATCATTCAGCTTCAAGTATCTTCAAATTCACAGCATAAAGAATCTAGTGATACTCATCAATGAAATTATACAACCAGTACTAGTGATATCATTGAACAGCAAACAATTAATGGAGAGTGGAGTAAAGCTTGAAAGAAATATAGTCCAAGAAATCATGACTTTCTTGAGAGATTTGCAGCATTATTTTTCAGAAACTCAATCATTTTAGAAGAAAAACCAAAAATCCTTTTGCCTTTTTATCGATACTTAAAGATTCTAATAGGTGAAGCATTACCAAGATGAATCTGGCATCACGTATGACAAACTATTTAATATGCTAGATAACTATTGGCATTACCTCAATATCAACTTCTTCAAAGAATAATTAAACGATTTCTTTCCGACACTGAATTACCTCATGAAGTACAAGAATATCAAGATGATATAGTAGCATTTAAAAAATCAACGAAAAAGAGAGATCTTGTAGATAATGTGAGATCAAAAAAGAGCACATCAGGTATGTACAAGTAGCATTGACAGTGGAGGAAGTATGGCTAGAGTCACACTAGAGCATTTGAGTTTCTGGTAAAACTACTTTTTCAAGAATATGATAAATCACTTCAAGTTGTAGTTGTTCAAGAAGGTAGCTTGGTATATTGCTGGAGTCTTCTGAAGACCATAGCTTTCGCCTTCTTACAAATCCAAATTTGACCACAAAGTGCTAAAAGCAATTGGAGTCATCTCACTAACAGTAGGTACTGATGTAGTCTTTAACAATGGAAGACTCACAAGACGATATGACATTTGACTCAGCTCTGTTGAGAGCTGTACAATCTGCATGGTCCCCTTTCTGCTATATCTCTACTTCTTGAAGTAGGTGGTAATCCTAACCTACTAACACAGTCAGGAGAAACAGTGATATCTACTTTGTCTGCAATAAAAGATGATAATGGGACTACTGTGTTAATTATTGCTAGTAAATATGGTCACTCTTCTGTTGTCTCTACCTTACTTAGTAATAGGGGCAGATCCCAACATAGTTAACAATGATGGTTCCACACCTCTTATTGTAGCCAGTCAAAATGGTCAGCTGATATAATTAAGTTACTACTAGAGAAGAATGTTCCAGGTAAATATCCAAAACAAAGAAGGAGTAACAGCCGTTTGTATTGCTGGTCACCATGGTCACTCTTCTGTCGTCTCTAACTTACTAGCAATGGCAGATCCCAACATAGCTATGATGATGGCTGGACACCTCTTATGGCAGCCAGTGGAAATGGTCATGGTGATGTTGTTGAGTTATTATTAGAGAAGACTTCCAGTAAATACTAAAACAATTAATGAGTAAGAACAGACCATTTATATTGCTAGCCAGAATGGTTGTTCTTCTGTCATCGTCTTTCTTACTTAGCAATAGTGCAAATCCTAATATGCCTGACAATGATGGCTATACCCTCTTATGGTAGCCAGTGTAAATGGTCATGGTGATATTGTTGACATACTACTTAATAAAAGTGTTCCAGTAAATATCCAAAAACAATTATGGAACACAAGCTATTTATGTTGCTAGCCAGAATGGTTATACTTCTATTGTGTCTTCCTTACTCAACAATGGGGGCAGACCCTTATTTATCTGACAATGATGGTTGTACACCTCTTATGATACTATTGAAAAAGGTCATAGTGATGTTCATTCAACCCCAATTTATTATTAAGCATAAGGTACCAATAAATACCAATCCAAAAGAGGGAACGAAACTGCAATTTTTATTTTTGATTAGCAAGACTGGCCATTCTTCTGTTGTTTCTACCTTACTTAACAATGTGCAGATCCAAACATAGCTATGAATGATGGCTGGAGACACCCTCTTATGGCAGCCAGTGGGAGGTGTCATGGTGATGTTGTGTTAAGCTATTGCTAGAGAAGAATGCTCCAGTAAATAGCCCCAAACAAAAATGGAGGCTACAGCAATTTATATTGCTTGCTTGACTGGGCATCCATGTTGTTACTACTTTAATTAACAATGGGGCAGATCCTAACATACCCAAGATCAATGGTTGGACACCTCTTATGATAGCCAGTCTAAATGGTTATGGTGATGTTGTTGACTTATTATTAGAGAAAAAAGTTCTAGTAAACACTCAAACCAAAAATGGTAGTAACAGCCATTTGTATTGCTAGTCACATGGTCACTCTTCTGTTTGTCTCTATTTTACTGGCGCAGTAGGGCAGATCCTAACCTAGCTACAATGATGGACATGGACACCACTAATGTCGCCAGTGTAAAATGGTCATGGTGATGTCATTGAGATACTACTTAATAAGAATGTTCCATTAATATCCAAGACAATATGGAAGAACAGCCATTTTTATTTGCTAGCAGAGTAGTCACTCTTCTGTCGTCTCTCTAACTTACTTAGCAATGGGCAGATCCAACATAGCTATGAATGATGGCTGACACCTCTTATGGCAGCCAGTGGAGGTGGTTTGGTGTGATGTTTGTTAAGCTATTACTAGAGAATAAATGTTCCAGTAAATACCCAAAACAAAAAATGGAGCTACAGCAATTATATTGCTTGCTTGACTGGCACTCCACTGTTTTACTACTTTAATTAACATGGGGCAGATCCTAACATACCCAGGATCAATGGTGGACACCTCTTATGATAGCCATCAAAATGGTCATGGTGACAATCGTTGACTTATTATTAGAGAAGATGTTCCAGTAAACACTCAACCCAAAAGGGAGTAACAGCTATTTGTATTGCTTGCTTGATGGGCACTCCACTGTTGGTGCTACTACTTTAATTACAATGGGGGCAGATCCTAATTTACCTGACATGAAGGCTGGACACCCTCTTATGGCAGCCAGTAAAAGCGGTATTGTGGGTTTTGGTAGTGATGTCATTGAGATACTACTAAGAATAATGTTCTGGTAAATACCCAAACCAAAAAGGGAGTAACAGCCCTTTGTATCGCTAGTCACCATGGTCACTCTTCTGTTTGTCTCTATTTTACTAAGCAATGGGGCGATCCTACCTAGCTACAATGATGGCTATACACCTCTTATGGCAGCCAGTGTAAATGGTCATGGCGATATTGTTGACATAGCTACTAATAAAAATGTTCTAGTAAATATCCAAAAACAATTATGGAACAACAGCGATATTTATGTTGCTAGCCAGATGGTTATTCTCTATTGTGTCTTCCTTACTTAACAATATGGGCAGACCCTAATGTTATCTGACATGATGGCTGTACAGCTCTTATGATAGCTATTGAAAAGGTCATAGTGATGTCATTCAATTATTATTAAAGCATAAGGTACCAATAAATACCCAATCCAAGATGGAGGAGAAACTGCAATTTTATTTTTTTAGCAAAACTGGTCATTCTTCTGTTGTTTCTACCTTACTTAACAATGGTGCAGATCCTAACATAGCTATGAACAATGGCTGGACACTCTTATGATAGCTATTGAAAAAGATCATAGTAATGTCATTCAATTATTATTAAAGGCATAAGGTACCAATAAATACCCAATCCAAAGATGGAGAAACTGCAATTTATTTTTTTAGCAAACTGGTCACTCTTCTGTTGTTTCTACCTTACTTTAACAATGGTGCAGATCCTAACATAGCTATGAATGATGGCTGGACACCTCTTATGGCAGCCATTCAAATAGTCATAGTGATGTCATTGAGATCCTACTAGAGAAGAATGTTCTATTAAATACCCAAACAAAGAAGGAGTAACGCTATTTGTATTGCTAGCCACCATGTCACTTTTTTGTTGTTTCTACCTTACTTAGCAATGGGGCTGCCTCCCAACATAGCTGAAACGAAAGCTGGACAGCCTCCTTATAGTAGCCAAGTCACTCTTCATAGGTCATACTGATGTCATTGAGATACTACTAGAGAGAATATTCAAGTAATACCCAACCAATAAGGAATAACGGCCATTTGTATTGCTAGTCACCAGGGTGGTCATTCTTCTGTTTGTTTCTACCTTGCTTAGGCAATGATGCAGATCCCGAACCTACTAGCTGACAATGATGGTTGGACACCTCTTATGAACAGCCGTAATAAATGGTCCTGTATGATGTCGTTGGATACTCTTAATAATAATGTGTTCTTGTAAACACTCAAACAATTATGGAAGAACAGCTTTTATGTTGCTAGCCAGAGTGGTCACTCTTCTGTTGTTTCTTCCTTCTTAAGTAATGGGGCTGACCCTATTTACCTGACAATGATGGCTGGACACCTCTTTATGGCAGCCAGTGGAGGTGGTCATGGTGATGTTGTTAAATTATTACTAGAGAACAATGTTCCAATAAAATACCCAAACAAAAATGGTGCTACAGCAATATTATGCTTTGCTTGACTGGGCACTCTTCTTGTCATTACGTACTTTAATTAACAATGGAGCAGATCCTAACATATCCAGGACAAAATGGTTGGACACCTCTTATGATAGCCTGTGGCCAAAGGACGATGACAATGTTATAAGAGGAGTATTAATGACCCGAATTAATATCAATCATCAAACGCCTCCTACTGGTAAACTACAGTCATTATATCTTTCTAGTCAATATGGATATGAGAATATTGTTAGAACGCTACTGAATGGTGGTGCTAATTCCACTTATAAGAAACATGTCAGGCATGACACCACTAGATAGAGCTATCAAAAAGGTCATCATAATATGTTATCACTAACTTCAAGAAACTAATACTGGTTTCCACGACGACATGATGCAAGGCATCATTAGTAGGTTCGTAGAGTCAGGCTACATACAACTGGTGGACTATCACTGATCACTCATCAGTAGTAGACTTCTGATGTTTGACCGATTCTGATCTAGAAGAAGACAATCCTCAACTCCTCCAATTTAAATTAGTAGGTAAGGTTTATGTAGTCAAGAACTTGTGAGAGCCAATATCTAATAATGCATACACTAAACTAATTGATTTAAACTAATACATTACTTAGTCATCTAATCACTTCACAGAAGGAAACTCTGATGTTGGCCAAGTGTCAAATATAAAGGAATACAATGATGATACCCTCTCTTCTTACACTGAACCAAGCACACTAAGACAAGAGATATAATGTAGAAAAACAATAAAGTACTTATTTCCAGTTAATGCAATGTTAATAAGAATAGAATTTCAATTGAACTTCAATAACTGATGTTTCTAATTGAAAATTTCAAAAGCATTCTGTAAAATTAATGTGTATTGGTCAATTATTAGTTATAAAGCACATTACATGACTGTAATAGAAACAATGATCATTGTAATACAAAGAATTATCTAGAAGGATCTTGTAAATACTGAAAACCACATGATAGTTTAAATAATTTAAATATTTATTTATATTTCATATATTTTAGGGACAAAATCACCTTACACATTACTGAAATATATCTTCAAAATGAACATAATTCATAAAACTTACTGATTACTTTAATTATTAATGGTTTTAGTATGTTATTGTATCTTGTTAATTAATTATTTTGTATTAATTAAAATCCATATTTTATGAAACTACATTGCTTGAAATCCTAATACTAACAGTATATTATAACAGACTTTGTTTACAAATAATTATTTGTTTTAATTATTATAATATGATCTGTTGTGTTTAACTTTTTTGTATAATTATAATTAACAATAAAGTTATAATACTTTCAAATGTAATTAATTAATTAATCCATTCAACACTGGGTTGATTCATATTTGTGTAGCATAGCGTACATGGATAGCTACTATATCCAGCTGATGATGTACTTCATTCCAATCTTCTAATGTTGTAGCATTAAGATACTATCTACTACTCCTGGAAAAGAAGCACCTTCATATAAATTGACTGAACTAGGACAAATATAAACATGTCTGTATGGAGAAGAAAGAGAGGAAAGAGATGTTGAGGTATAAATGAAATGGATGGATAGAGAAAAGAATGGGCAGATAGAATGATCAACATTGTTCTTAGTGAGTACATATATAGAGAGTATTAATTACTTACTTATAATATGGTCGTCCTGGTAATCTTCTGGTAAAATAAATGATCTCTCTATATTCATTAGTTTATTGTTTAAGTATTCTAACTATATTCTCACTACAATACAGATACAAAGATATAGTTTAATAACTACTGGAATTATACTAACTTGTCTGTGTCAGCATATTTTATGAGTGTAGTATGAAGATTGGTAGCAGCTGTTTGAAAAAAGTTAGTTAAACAAGAGGAAAGGAACTCTATAGAACAAATGATATTATTAATACAATAATTTATATGGATCTCTTATTTCATTAACTAATGTACTATATAATATAGGTAACATGTAAGAGTTAATATGACATATTATAATATATATGTATATATTAGGAGGACATCTTACCAGTTGATATATTATGATGTTGTAATTGACTACCATATGTTGTCTGTAACTCATTATATAGTTTCCATTAATCTCTCTGTATAATCATTTGGATTGTAAGGAAGAATGGGTGTGGTTTGATAGTGCCATGGCAAACAGTTAACCACACCTTTCCTAATGCTTTATGATGTGTGAAGTCAGGATCACCAAAATGACTCATCCAATAAAAATTATCATGAACAGAATGATAGACAAAATAATGGTAGTTATTCTAAATGGTTTGATGAATACAATATGGTTACTAAGTTCAATTAAATTGACAAATACATTATTAGAATGGATGGACATGATACCTGGTAATCTATGTCACAGCTGGTCACTCCAAGACTCTGAATAAAGAAAGTAAAGTCACTCGCAGAGCTCAATTATTTATCCTATAAATAACAAATCACATGATAATCATGTGACAATTTATGTAGTATACCTTGGTTTTGAAGATTTTGGAGTGGTTCTTTCCACTGTTCATAGACTGTCTGGAAATCATTACAAGGGACAAGCTACTACTAGAGGACAAATGTCATCTAGATAAATACAGAAGATTGATAATATATTTCTGCAAACTAACTTGTTTTGTGGAATTGTAAATAGATTCATATAACAGTGGACTACTAGAAGCTGAAAAAGATTCCATTCCTAGATTGAAAAATAAAACTATATATCATTAAATTTCTTGAGTTGTGATATAATTATAACAATATATTATTATTATAAATGTAATCAAAGTCTTTACCTTCTACAAGCTACATCTACATTAAGATAAGCCATAGCATTTACTCCTAATAACTTTTTTACATCCTATATATATAATAGAAATAATATATTATATAACTATTTGTAATATACCTCAACATACTCTGTAGAACCAATCAAACCATATTCCTCAGCATCCCAACTACATAATACTACTGTTCTACACCTGGTCTCCACCTTTAAAATATAGAATTAATTCTCTCTCTCTCTCTCTCTCTCTCTCTCTCTCTCATTCTTCCTCTCTCTCACCTCTCTCTCTCTCTCTCTCATTCTTACCTGTGTTCCTCAGAAAGTCACCTAAACACTCGAGCTATGTCCATTAATACAGCTGTACCACTATTAGGATCAACTGCTCCAAATGTCCATGCATCATGATGATTACCTAACATAACAAGATGATCTGAGAAGAGAGAGAGAGAGAGAGAGAGAAAGATAGTAAGTAGTACAACAGTCACTATTGATCAACCTGGTTCTACTTTTCCATATATAACAGCAATACATTACTAATAGTCTCTTCCCTCTAATATATTATTTACTTGAAGGAAAATTAAACTATTAATAAACAAAGATAAACACACATTAGATCAGACATACTTTGTGTTACTAGTAGATTGATAGATATAGTAAGTGGTAATTTTAGTTCTCCCTTTCCATGACAAATGGAACTTCATATGTATCTAATTGACTTGTCCATGTTTTGTCTTTCAATAATCTTAGATCCAACATATAATTACAATAATTTCACTTACATTCAATATGTGAAGATTTTGAGAGTACAGAGACACCAGTACTGGTGAAGATTATGGAATTACTTGTCCAGACTCTTGTCGCTCCTATGTTGTAATATACGTGTGAAGGATGTAAATGAAAAGAAATTTGAATGGGCCTGTAAATTATGCACACAATGTTTCTACAATAATGAATATGATACAATGTGATTTATCCAAAGGGTGGTATCACTGGGTATATTTATCAAGCCAAAGATGTATAATTAAACATGTTTTGTCTTTCGAATAATCTTTGATCCAACATATAATAATTTCACTTACATTCAATAGGACCTGTAATAAACATCGAACATCCCCATATTACTGAATGATATTGTAATACATGCTTAACATCTAAGAAGACAAGACAAAACACATCATAAGTCTAACACAATCCATACTCAATATAACATTAGCTTTATTATAGACTATCTTAATTATTATTTCATTACGACCATTATTATAATTAATAATTCCAAATGTTCACGTGGATCGACCAAACTATCAATGAATTATATATATGTAAGTGTGATGACTTCACTACCCACCTCCTCTTCTGGTAAGTTCTCTCAAATCTCTCATATTTATTCATTTAAAGTTTTTAACAGATTTAAATTTGCAATCTAAGCTGCCGTCTCAAAATAAACAAGAGTTTAATGAAACTAATTAAGAGAGAGATCTGTTATCACACTCAGTGCTTTTTTCTATAATAGTCAAAAGTAACCAAGATATCTACTTCTTGGTTCTATATCTCTGTTAATTAAGTTATATGTAATACTAGGGCCCTATAGCCTTAGCAAAGACAGAAATTAAGTCTTTTTACCAGTCTACTCTTAATTAAATACTTTATATGTACTGTGACATTGCGATAGGTAGTGTTCTCAATACCAGTCCGCAGTTGTCAATATTTGCTGTGACATAGCGATAGGTAGCGTTCTCAATACCAGTCTCAGTTGTCAATATTTGCTGTGACATACGACTGTTAGTGTTTCTCAATACTAGTCACATTGCCTAATATCTGTTAGGAACATAGTGACTTTTAGTGCTCCCAATACCAGTGTCGATCACCCTCAACATCTACTGTGACATAACAACTATTACTTTTCTAATACGAGTTGCAATTGCCTTAATATCTACCGTACACGTGACATAGCGACTGTTAGCATTCGCAATAACCGGTCTCTATTGCCTCATATTTGTTTGGGAACATAGTTGCTTGTAGTGCACACAGTACCAGTCTCAATTCCATTGATATCTTCTGTACCATAGCAACTGTTAGTTTTCTTAAAATGAGTTTACAATTGCTTACATCTGCTGTGACATAGCAACTGTTACTGTTCTTATTACCACTGTCATTCTTGACTTGTTTACCTAGCTTATGATTGTTAGTATTTGTTACAGTTCATGATTCACAATGTCTGATAATATCAGTCCATCTACTGTTAATCTTTTATGTCATGAACTGGAAGAAATATATGATGGGAAAAACTAGCAGTATATCTCAATTTACCTAATCCTGTTATTCAGGATGCTAAAGTTCGTTATCCACATGGAGGCATTTGGGAGTTCAAAATGCATTGTCTACAAAAATGGCTAAAGCAAACCAACACTGTACATTCATGGAGTACTATAGTTAGTGCAGTAGAAAAGTGGATAGTAGTGTTGCTGAGCATATCAAAACAAAGTATGCTACTATTCTAGATCAAGTGCTAACTACTTCACAAAAAGAAGAACAATTAATTGTAACTGAAGGTCCAACTAGCACACATGATCCCATGATTAACAACCTAGAACAAATACCATCAACTTCATCAAATATGACCAACATTCAACTAGTAACTCTAGAATTGAAGAAGAAAACACCATTAAAAGAGGTAGTTGAAAAAGAGGTAGTTGAACAGATTCTTAATTTAGAAGACAAATTTGCTATGTTAGTTTCAAAAACGCAGACATCTTTTGAGCAAAACCAGAAATTCTTTTACCATTACTTCGGTACTTGAAAGAACGTGAAATAGATGTCAAAACTTCACCAGATGAAGCCCAATGTATTACATATAGCAGAGTATTTGATATACTACACACACATTGGAATTATCTCAAATGCCGACTTCTAGAAAGAATAATTCATAACTTTCTTTATGACACTGAATTACCACTTGAAGTACAGAAATATCAGATGAAATAGAAGTTTTTTAAAAAGTTAACGAAAATGAAAGATCTTATCAACAATATAAAACCATTATACCAAGTAAAGTGAAGGTTGTATTGAAAGTAAATGAAATGTGGCTAGATGTCACATTAGAGCATTTTGAGTCTCTTGTAAAGCTCCTTTTTGAAGAATATGCAGATTCTCTTTATGTCACTTCTGTCAAAAAAGGTTGTAGTGTGTTTGTGTGGAGTGTTCCTGAAGTCATAGCTTTCTTCATGCTGACAGTGAGATTGTCCAGACTTGAAAATGAAATGTTAAAAGCAATTGGAGTCATCTCACTAACATAGGTACTATTGTAGCCCTTTAACAATGAAGACTCGCAGATGATATGACATTTGACTCAGGTCTTGTTGAGGAGCTGTTCAATCTGATGGTCCTCTTTCTGCTATATCTCTTACTTCTTGAAGTAGATGGTAATCCTAACCTACTAACACAGTCAGGAGAAACAATAATATCTACTGTATCTAAAATGAAAAGTATTGATGGTACTACAGCATTGTACATAGCTATTGATATGGTTACTCTTTTGTTGTCTCCTCATTACTTAGTAATAGAGCAAATCCTAACCTTATAGTTCAGAAAGATGGTGCAACACCTTTATGGCAGCCAGTCAAAATGGTCATGCAGATATTGTTGAACTATTATTAGAGAAGGATTTTCCAATAAATACCCAAGACAGAATGGAGTAACAGCTATTTGTTTGGCTAGTCAGAATGGTCACACTTCTGTCGTTTCTATTTACTTCGCAATGGAGCAATATCCTAACTTAACTAGTAATTGAAGGTGCAACACACTCTTATGGTAGCCAGTGGAAATTGGTCATGGTGAGTATCGTTGAATTATTGCTAGAGAGAATGTTCCAATAAATACTCGAGCCAAAATGGAGTAACACAGCCATTTATATGGCTAGCCATTGTGGCCACTCTTCTGTTGTTTCTATCTTACTAAGAATGGAGCAGACCTAATGTAGCTAGAAATGACGGGTTTGACACCTCTTATGTAGCCCAGTTTTTCCTGGTAGTGGTGATGTTGTTGAATTATTGCTAGAGAAGAATGTTCCAATAAATACCAAGAGCCCAAAATGGAGCAACAGCCATTTATGTTGGAGCCAAATGGTCCCCCATTCCTTCTGTTGTTTCTATCTTACTTTAACATGGAGCAGACCCTAAACTAGCTGCTAAAAATGGTGCAACACCTCTGATGGTAACCAGTGAAAATGGTCATGATGATATTGTTAAATTATTACTAGAGAAGAATGTTCAATAATACTCGAGCCCAAAATGGAGTAACAGCCATTTATATGGCTAGCCATGTGGCCACTCCTTCTGTTGTTTCTATCTTACTTAAGAATGGAGCAGACCCCTAATGTAGCGAAAATGACGGTTTGACACCTCTTATGGTAGCCATTTCACGGTAGTGGTGATGTTGTTGAATTATTGCTATAGAGAAGAATGTTCCAATAAATCCCAAGATAAATATGGAAGAAACAGCCACTCTCTGCAAGTCAGAATGGTCATTCTTCTATCATTTCTATTTTACTTGCCAATAGTGCAGACCCTAACCTAGCTGATAATGATGGGTTGTACACCTTTCTTATGATAGCCCGTGATAATGGTCATGGGTGATATCGTTGAATTATTATTAGAGAAGAGTGTTCCATGTCAATACTCAAATCAAAAAGGAAAATACAGCCATTTATTTTGCTAGCCAGAATGGTCATTTTCTTCATTTCTATTTTTACTTAGCCATGGTGGCAGGACTCCTAACCTAGCTGATAACAATGGTGCAACACCTCTTATGGTTGGCAAGTTATAATGGTATGGTGATATCGTTGAATTATTATTAGATAAAGAATGTTTTAATAAATCCCCAAGCCAAAAAATGGAGCAACAGCAATTTACTTTTGCTAGCCAGAAAGGTCATTCTTCTGTAGTTTCTATCTTACTTACCAATGGTGCAGACCCTAACCTAGCTGATAATGATGTTGCAACACCGCTTATGATAGCCCCATTTGAATAATGGTCATGGTGATATCATTGAATTATTATTAGAAAGGATGTTCCAATAAATACCCAAGCCAAAAATGGAGCAACAGCAATTTACTTTGCTAGCCAGAAAGGTCATTCTTCTGTAGTTTCTATCTTACTTACCATGGTGCAGACCCTAACCTAGCTGATAATGATGGTGCAACACCTCTTATGATAGCCAGTCAAAATGGTCATGGTGATATCATTGAATTATTATTAGAAAAGGATGTCCCAATAAATACCCAAGACAAAAAAAAAACAAAATGGAGTAACCGCTATTTATGTGGCTAGCCAAATGGTCATTCTTCTGTAGTTCTATTTTACTTACAATGGTGCAGATCTTAACGTAGCTGATAACATTGGTGAAACCCGCTTATAATAGCCCGTCAAAATGGTTTTATGGTGACATCATTGAATTATTATTACTAGAAAAGAATGTTCCCATAAATACCCAAATGAAAATGGAATATCAGCCATTTATATTGCTAGCCAGAATGGCCATTCTTCTGTTTGTTACTACTTAATTACTATGGGGCAGACCCTAACCTAGCCAGGACCAATGGTTGGACACCTCTTATAATAGCTTCTGCTAGTGGATATGATGATTGTGAGAGAGTTTATTGGAAGCTCAAGTTGATATTAATTATCAAACTCCTACTGGGCACTACAGCATTACATTTTTGTAGTTATTATGGATATAAAAATATAGTTATACAGTTATTGGAACATGGTGCTAATCCACTTATACGAAGACAATTCAGTTTTGACACCACGAGATATAGCTTATCAACAAGTCGTCATGACATTGTATGCACTACTTCTTCAAAAAGCTGAAGCTGTTTCCATGACGATGATCAAGTGTCATTGGCTGATGATCATTCTTACACAAGTTGTGGACTATCAACTGACTACTCATCATTGCAGAACATGATGATATGTGCACGATGTCAGATCTAGAGGATGATGATAAGGTAAATTTAACAAACTAATAAGGAATACTAATCCTAATAATAAATAGAACACTATTAATTACCTATAAATTAGACATGAATTAGTGTTGCCCTTTATAAAACATTCAACTAAACAATATGATGAAAAGTCATATATATATAAGTTACTATGTTGTTAACTAATAATTTTTATAATGTTTAATGCATGTTTTCCTTTTATAATCACAAGTCACCAGATAGGAGATACAAACTTAACATTAATTATTTATGTTCGTTTATACATATTTGTAATTAAATAATTACTGATATAGTATGGAGTGTTATATTTTTTATTATATGATAACATATTCTAACTCTAATATTTGAGACCATTACATCACTTATCATACAAGTCAGTTATATCCAGTAGGGCATTTCCCTCTACTATAACTGACTAATAATAAAGTGATTAAAGAAATGTTTTATGAATAATGAGAATACTGTATGCCACAAGAACTGCTGGAAAACAAAAATTGTAATATTTAGTAAAATAACAAGAAAATATTCAAAATAATGTCAAAAAGTTATCAAAAATCAAAATACCAAACTGTTATTCTGTTACTAAATCTTTTTTATGTAATATTGTTATAATAAGTTTCATTCAGAAACTTCAAAGTCACAATAGTTCACACAAAATGAAAACAATACTGGTCACTGGTTGATCATAATTTATGTAGTATAGCCATACATGGATAGCCAGCAGAATGATCACAGTGATGTTGATGAGTAAATTAGAAAGTTTTGATAAAAGCAATGTTGTTATAAATTGTAGCAATACTTTTTTTTTTTTGCTTCTTTCTGCAGGACAATTATCAAGAGTCATTAGCAGGTCCTGTTGATTCAGGTTATGTAACTGGTAGATTAATCAACTAACTGCTCATTGTCAGTAGCCTCTGAGTCATTGCAAGTTGATATAAGGGAACCGAGAAACATTTCCATCTCTACCCATCATTGAATGACACAAATAGATATTCTTAATTTTTGCATACCTATGAATTTTTTAATTTTACCTTTTAAATATTTGCATTGTTGCTATGCTCTTGACATGTTGATGATTTTAATAATAATTATATATTTATTGTTAGTAATATGAACACTAATAGTTAGTTTGGTACAATACTTTCTCTACTTACAAAGCAATGACACTGATTTTTCTGGCAAAATACCTGCTTCATTACTGATGAAAGCAGATCATTATATATAATATAATACATCAATACATTAATACAGTTTGTACCACTATTAGGATCAACTGCTCCAATGTCCCATAGCATCATGATGAATACCTAATATAAACTAGTTTGATTTTATCTAGCAGTCTAGTCTACTAGGGGATAATATTTATAAGTATGTGGTATGAATAATATGTTATAGACACCCAAAACACACCTTTTAAGTGCAACCACTGATTCTAGCCTCACATTAGAGTGACCCAATTGAGTAGGCGTTAGGAATGTCTGTGATGTGGTTTCTTGAAACTATGTCCAATGTGGGTGGTGTATATCGTCAAGAAATGTAATAAGTCCCCACCTCCTATTTTTGTGCAAAGCGGTCTGTTATTACGGTAAGCTCTTTAACATTTCTCATATTTACTTATTTTTAACCTTAAAACGATTTGAACTAGGAAGCAAAAGTTACTGTCTTAAGATAGTAGGACTGTTGTTGTAAAGGTCTGTTCTTCTCTATTCTCTTCGAGCGCTCTCTTCTCTGCCACTGTGCATGTTGCACTATAAGGCAAACTAAGCTTATTAGTAATTGAGAAATATGCTTGCTACTTCTGTCAATACTAATACTAGTTGTTTCATAATATTATCAATACTTAGAGGTATGTTTAGTGACTTTTAGCGATTCTTATTACCATCTACTCTTGACTCAATTATCTCAATATCTATTGTGATATAGTGACTGTTAGAGTTCTTGTTTCAGTTCACCCTTAAGTCAATTACCAATCTGCTCTTATCTCATATATCTATCGTGTGGTGACACAGTGACTGTAGTATTCTTACTACCATTCACTCACTTCAGTATTTACTAACTGTTAATGTAATATGATATAACTGTTTCAATATTATAGCTACTACTAACTTACTGTCTATTCATTAATGACACTGAGAAAGATTCATCATTCATTTTATTGATCAGTAAGTGGATTATCATTAACATCACTATTAGAATATTAGTAATTTGCATTTAATGATTTAGTGATTTTAACTACTACTATAATAACTGATAAAATAGTTTCCTGAGTATAGTTTATATTATTGTTTTGTATTTCATTTACAGTTCATACAATGTCTGATAATCTCCGTCCACCTACTCTTGATCTACTGTGTGATGAGCTAAGGCAAGTAGTTGAATGGGATCAAGTAGCTGTAAGTCTCAAAGTATCTTATGTGGATATAAAAGTATTGAGACACAATATTCTGAATAGCCACAGCGCAAAATGCATTCTTTACAAAAATGGCTAGATCAAACCAACACTGTACATTCATGGCATACTATAGCTGATGCAGTAGAAAAAGCAAAAATCCTGCAGTTGCTGAGAACATTAGAACAAAGTATGCTACTATTATAGATCTAGTACCATCCACCTCACAACATGAAAAATCTAGCGATGTAAAAAATGAGCATAATCCAACTAGTTACTTTATGAATAAAGAGCAACAAGGTATTACACTAAATCAAAGCCACAGTGTAAGAATGTAGCGTAAATGATGACCAACATCAAGTTATTATTGAAGAGCAGCAAATCATTCAGTATCTTCAAATTCACAGCATGAAGAATCTAGTGATACGCTCAATGACAATTATACAACCAGTACTAGTGATATCATTGAACAGCAACAATTAATGGAGAGTGGAGTAAAGCTTGAAAGAAATATAGTGCAAGAAATCATTGACTTTCTTGAGAGATTTGCAGCATTAGTTTCAGAAACTCAAGCATTTTTTAGAAGAAAAAACCAAAAATTCTTTTACCTTTTTATCGATACTTAAAGATTCTAATAGGTGAAGCATTACCAGATGAATCTGGCATCACATATGACAAACTATTTAATATGCTAGATAACCATTGGCATTATCTCAAATATCAACTTCTTCAAAGAATAATTAAACGATTTCTTCCGACACTGAATTGCCTTATGAAGTACAAAAATATCAAGATGATATAGTAGCATTTAAAAAGTCAACGAAAATGAGAGATCTTGTAGATAATGTGAGATCAAAAAAGAGCATATCAGGTAATGTACAAGTAGCATTGACAGTGGAGGAAGTATGGCTAGAGGTCACATTAGAGCATTTTGAGTTTCTAGTAAAACTACTTTTTCAAGAATATGATAAGTCACTTCAAATTGTAGTTGTTCAAGGAGGTAGCTTGTATATTGCTTGGAGTCTTTCCAAAGCTTTCCTTCTTACAAAATCCAAATTTGACTACAAAGTGCTAAGGGCAATTGGAGTCATCTCACTAATAGTAGGTACTATTGTAGTCTTTAACAATGAAGACTCACAAGATGATATGACTATTGACTCAGTCTGTTGGGAGCTATTCAATCTGGTGGTCCTCTTTCTGCTATATCTCTACTTCTTGAAGTAGGTGGTAATCCTACCTACTAACACAGTCAGGAGAAACAGTGATATCTACTTTATCTAAAATAAAAAATGATAATGGTACCACTGTGTTACATGTTGCTAGTAAATATGGTCACTCTTCAGTTGTTTCTACCTTACTTAGCAATGGGATAGATCCAAACGTAGTTATGAATAATGGTTGTACGCCTCTTATGCTAGCTAGTCAGGATGGCCATGATGATGTCATTCAACTGTTACTGAAGTCAAACGTAGCAATAAATACCCAAGGCAAAAATGGAATAACAGCAAATTATATTGCAAGTCAGAATGGTCACTTTTCTGTTGTTTCTACCTTGCTTAGCAAAGGGGCAGATCCCAACTTAGTTAACAATGATGGCTGGACACCTCTTATGGCAGCTAGTAAAAATGGTCATAATGATGTCATTGAGATACTACTTTAAAAAAAGGGTATTATGACAAATACCCAAAACAAATATGGAAGAACAGCCATTTATATCGCTACCCAGAGAGGTCACTCTTCTGTTGTCACTCTCTTACTTAACAATGGGGCAGATCCCAACATAGTGACAATGAAGGCTGGACACCTCTTATGGTAGCCAGTTTAAATGGTCAACTGATGTCTTTGAGATACTACTAGAGAAAAATATTCCAGTAAATACCCAAAACAATAAGGGAATAACAGCCATTTGTATCGCTAGTCACCATGGTCACTCTTCAGTTGTTTCTACCTTACTTAACAATGGGGCAGATCCTAATGTAGCTACAAATGATGGTTGGACACCTCTTATGACAGCCAGTATAAATGGTCATATGATGTCATTGAGATACTACTAATAATAATGTTTAGTAAATACCCAAAACAATTATGGAAGAACAGCCATTTTATTGCTAGCCAGAGTGGTCACTCTTCTGTTGTCGCTTTCTTACTCAACAATGGGGCAGACCCTAATTTACCTGATAATGAAGGTTGGGCACCTCTTACGATAGCCAGTCAAAATGGACATGGTGATGTAATTGAGATATTACTAAGGAAGAATGTTCCAGTAACACCCAAACAAAAAGGGAATAACAGCTATTTGTATGCTAGCCACCATGGTCACTCTTCTGTTGTCTCTATGTTACTTAGCAATGGGGCAGATGCCAACCTAGCTATGACCAATGGATGGACACCTCTTATGGCAGCCAGTCAAAATGGTCATGCTGATGTTGTTGAGATACTACTTAACAAGAATGCTCTAGTCAACACCCAAAACAATTATGGAAAAACAGCCATTTATATTGCTAGCCAGAATGGTCACTCTTCTGTTATTACACCTTACTTAGAAATGGAGCAGACCTTAATTTACCTGGCAATGATGGCTGTACACCTCTTATGGTAGCCAGTCAAAGTGGTCATGCTGATGTCATTGAATACTACTGGAGAAAAATGTTTCATTAAATACCCAAACAAAGAAGGAGCAACGGCTATTTGTATGGCTAGCTACCATGGTCACCTTCCTGTTGTCGCTATGTTAATTAGCAATGGAGCAGATGCCAAAATAGCCGATAATGATGGCTGGACACCTCTTCTGGTAGCTAGTCTAAATGGTCATGATGATGTCATTAAGATACTACTAGAAAATAATGTTCTAGTAAATACCCAAAACGAAAAAAGGATAACTGCTATTTATATTGCTAGTCAGAGTGGTCACTCTTCTGTTGTTTCTACCTTGCTTAGCAATGGGGTAGATCCCAGCCTAGCTACGAGTGATGGCTGGACACCTCTTATGGCAGCCAGTCAAAATGGTCATACTGATGTTATTGAGATATTACTTAATAAGAATGTTCTAGTAAACACTCAAAACAATTACGGAAGAACAGCCATTTATATTGCTAGCCAGAATGGTCACTCTTCTGTTGTTTCTTCCTTACTCAAGAATGGGGCAGATCCTAATTTATCTGACAATGATGGCTGTACACCTCTTATGGTAGCCAGTCAAAATGCTGATTATGATGTCATTAAGATACTACTAGAGAAGTATGTTTCACGTAAATATCCAGAACAAGGAAGGAGAAACAGCTATTTGTATTGCTAGCCACCATGGTCACTCTTCTGTTGTTTCTACCTTACTTAGCAATGGGGCAGACCCCAACATAGCTGACAATGATGGCTGGACACCTCTTATGGTAACCAGTCTAAACAGTCATGGTGATGTCATTAAAAAACTATTAATGAAAAATGCTACAGTAAATGCCCAAACTAAAAAGGGAATAACAGCCATTTATATTGCTAGCCAGAATGGTCACTTTTCTGTTGTTACTACCTTACTTAGAAATGGGCAGATCCCAGCCTAGCTACAAGTGATGGCTGGACACCACTTATGGCAGCCAGTCAAAATGGTCATGCTGATGTCGTTGAGAAATTACTTAAAAACAACGTTTTAGCAAATACTAAAAACAATTTTGGGAAAACAGCTATTTATATTTCTAGCCAGAGTGGTCACTCTTCTGTTGTCTTTTCCTTACTCAACAATAGTGCAGACCCTACTCTACCTGACAATGATGGCTATACACCGCTAATGGTAGCCAGTCAAATGCTCATGATGAAGTCATTAAGATACTACTAGAGAAGTATGTCCAGTAAATACCCAAAATAAGAAGGACAAACAGCCATTTATATTGCTAGCCACCATGGTCTCTCTTTTGTTGTCTCTATCTTACTTGGCTTTGGAGCAGATCCCAACATAGCTGACAATAATGGATGGACACCTCTTATGATAGCCAGTGTAAACTCTTATGGTGATGTCATTGAGATACTTCTAGAGAATAATGTTCCAGTAAATACCCAAAACAAAAAGGGAGTAAACACCTATTGTATTGCTAGCCAGAACGGTCACTCTTCTGTTGTTTCTACCTTACTAAGAAATGGGGCAGATCCCAACTAGCTGCAAATGATGGCTGGACACCTCTTATGGCAGCCAGTCAAAATAGTCATGCTGATGTTATTGAGATATTACTTAATAAGAATGTTCTAGTAAACACCAAAAACAATTATGGAACAACAGCCATTTATATTGCTAGCCAGAATGGTTGCTCTTCTGTCGTATCCTCCTTACTTAACAATGGGGCAGACCCTAATTTACTGACAATGATGGCTGTACACCTCTTATGATAGCTATTGAAAAAGGTCATAGTGATATCATTAAATTATTATTAAAGCACAGGGCACCGATAAATACCCAATCCAAAGATGGAGAAACTGCAATTTATTTTTTTAGCAAGACTGGTCATTCTTCTGTTGTTTCTACCTTACTTAGCAATGGTGCAGATCCTAACTTAGCTAACAATAATGGCTGGACACCTCTTATGGCAGCCAGTAGAAATGGTCATAGTGATGTCGTTTTAAGATACTATTAGAGAATAATGTTCTAGTAAATGCACAAACCGAAAAGGAGTAACGGCCATTTGTATTGCTAGTCACCATGGTCACTCTTCTATCATTTCTATCTTACTTAACAATGGGGCAGATCCCAGCTTAGCTGACAATGATGGATTGACATCTCTTATGGCAGCCAGTGGAAATAGTCATAGTGATGTTGTTAAGATACTATTAGAGAATAATGTTCTAGTAAATGCACAAACCGAAAAGGAGTAACGGCCATTTGTATTGGTAGTCACCATGGTCACTCTTCTATCATTTCTATCTTACTTAACAATGGGGCAGATCCCAGCTTAGCTGACAACGATGGCTTGACATCTCTTATGGCAGCCAGTGGAATGGTCATAGTGATGTTGTTGAGTTATTATAGAGCAGAATATTTCAGTAAATACTCAAACAAATAATGGAAGAACAGCCATTTATATTGCTAGCCAAAATGGTTACTCTTCTGTCATCTCGTTCTTACTTAGCAATGGTGCAAACCCTAATATACCTGACAATGATGGTTGTACACCCTTATGGTAGCCAGTAAAAATGGTTACATTGATGTCATTAAGATACTACTACAGAATAATGTTCTAATAAATACCCAAAATGAAGAAGGAGTAACAGCTATTTGTATTGCTCGCCATCGTGGTCACTCTTCAGTTGTTTCTATCTTACTTAACAATGGGGCAGATCCCAACACAGCTACAAATGATGGCTGGACACCTCTTATGGCAGCCGTGTAAATGGTCATACAGATGTCATTGAAATACTACTTAATAGAAATGCTCCTAGTAAACATCCAAAACAATTATGGAAGAACAGCCATTTATGTTGCTAGCCAGAGTGGTCACTCTTCTGTTGTCTCTTCCTTACTTAACAATGGGGCTGACCCTAATTTACCTGACAACGAAGGTTGGATACCTCTTATGATAGCCAGTCACAATGGTCATGGTGATGTCATTGACATACTACTTAATAAAAATGTTCTAATAAATACCAAAAACAAATATGGAAGAACAGCCAATTTATATCGCTACCCAGAGTGGTCACTCTTTTGTTGTCTCTACCTTACTTAGCAATGGCGCAGATCCCAACATAGCTGACATTGAGGTTGGACACCTCTTATGGCAGCCATTGTAAATGGTCATGTGATGTGATGGAGATACTATTAAAGAGAAATGTTCCAGTAAATACCCAAACCAAAAGGGGAATACAGCCATACGTATTGCTAGTCACCATGGTCATTCTTCTGTTGTTTTCTATCTTACTTAACAATGGAGCAGATCCCAACCAAGCTGACAATGATGGCTGGACACCTCTTATGACAGCCAGTATAAATGGTCATGCTGATGTCATTGAGATACTACTTAATAATAATGTTTTGTAAATACCCAAAAACTATTATGGAAGAACAGCGATTTTTATTGCTAGCCAGAGTGGTCACTCTTCTGTTGTCTTTTCCTTACTCAACAATGGGGCAGACCCTAATTTACCTGATAATGAAGGTTGGACACCTCTTATGATAGCCAGTCAAAATGGTCATGGTGATGTCATGGAGATACTGTTAGAGAGAAAATGTTCCAGTAAATACCCAAACCAAAAGAGGAATAACAGCCATATGTATTGCTAGTCACCATGGTCATTCTTCTGTTGTTCTATCTTACTTAACAATGGGGCAGATCCCAATCTAGCTGACTATGATGGCTGGACACCTCTTATGATAGCCAGTGTAAATGGTCATGCTGATGTCGTTGAGATACTACTTAATAAGAATGTTCCAGTAAATATCCAAAACAATTATGGAAGAACAGCTATTTATATTGCTAGCCAGAATGGTTGCTTGTCTGTTGTCTCTGCTTACTCAACAATGAGGCAGACCCTAATTTACCTGACAATGAAGGATGGACACCTCTTATGAGAGCCAGTCAAAATGGTCATGATGATGTCATTGAGCTACTACTAGAGAAGACTGTTCCATTAAATACCCAAAACAAAGAAGGAATAACAGCTGTTTGTATTGCTAGCTATCGTGGTCGCTTTTCTGTTGTCTCTAAATTACTTAGCAATGGAGCAGATCCCAACATGGCCGACAATGATGGCTGGACAACTCTTCTGGTAGTTAGTCTAAATGGTCACGGTGATGTCATCAGGATACTACTAGAGAATAATGTTACAGTAAATACCCAAACCAATAAGGGAATAACGGCCATTTATATTGCCTGTCAGAGTGGTAATTCTTCTGCCATTTCTACCTTACTTCACAATGAAGCAGATCCCAACCTAGTTGACAATGATGGCTGGACACCACTTATGATAGCTAGTGTGAATGGTCATACTGATGTTGTTGATTTACTACTTAATAAGAATGTTCCAGTAAATACCCCCAAAACAATTATGGAACAACAGCCATTTATTTGCTAGCCAGAATGGTTGTTCTTCTGTTGTATCCTCCTACTCAAAAATGGGGGCAGATCCTAATTTACCTGACAATGATGGCAATACACCTCTTATGATAGCTATTGAAAAAGGTCATAGTGATGTCATTCAGTTGTTATTGAAGCAGAAAGTACCAATAAATACCCAATCTAAAGATGGAGAAACTGCAATTTATTTTTTTAGCAACTGGACTGGTCATTCTTCTGTTTCTGTTGTTTCTACCTTATTACTATTAGCAATGGTGAAAGATCCTAACATAGCTATGAACAATGGCTGTACACCTCTTATGATAGCTACCTCTTATGAAAAAGGTCATAGTGATGTCATTCAATTTTATTAAAGCAGAAAGTACCAATAAATACCCAATCTAAAGATGGAGAAACTGCAATTTATTTTTTTAGCAAGACTGGTCACTCTTCTGTTGTTTCTACCTTACTTAGCAATGGTGCAGATCCTAACATAGCTATGAACAATGGCTGTACACCTCTTATGATAGCTATTGAAAAAGGTCATAGTGATATCATTCAATTATTATTAAAGCATAAGGTACCAATAAATACCCAATCTAAAGATGGGAGAAACTGCAATTTATTTTTTAGCAAGACTGGGTCACTCTTCTGTTGTTTCTACCTTACTTTAACAATGGTGCAGATCCTAACATAGCTATGAACAATGGCTGTACACCTCTTATGATAGCTATTGAAAAAGGTCATAGTGATGTCATTCAATTATTATTAAAAGCATAAGGTACCAATAAATACCCAATCCAAAGATGGAGAAACTGCAATTTATTTTTTTAGCAAGACTGGTCATTCTTCTGTTGTTTCTACCTTACTTAACAATGGTGCAGATCCTAACATAGCTATGAATGATGGCTGGACACCTCTTATGGCAGCCAGTCAAAGTGGTCATAATGATGTCATTAAGTTACTACTAGAGAAGAATGTTCTATTAAATACCCAAAACAAAGAAGGAGTAACAGCTATTTGTATCGCTAGTCACCATGGTCACTTTTTCTGTTTGTTTCTACCTTACTTAGCAATGGGGCAGATCCCAACATAGCTGACAATGATGGTTGGACACCTCTTATAGTAGCCAGTCTAAATGGTCATACTGATGTCATTGAGATACTACTAGAGAAGAATATTCAAGTAAATACCCAAACCAATAAGGGAATAACGGCCATTTGTATTGGTAGTCACCATGGTCACTCTTCTATCATTTCTATCTTACTTGACAATGGTGCAGATCCCAACCTAGCTGACAATGATGGTTGGACACCTCTTATGACAGCCAGTATAAATGGTCACGCTGATGTCGTTGAGATACTACTTAATAAAAATGTTGTAGTAAACATCCAAAACAATTATGGAAGAACAGCCATTTATGTTGCTAGCCAGAGTGGTCACTCTTCTGTTGTTTCTTCCTTACTTAATAATGGGGGTGACCCTAATTTACCTGACAATGATGACTGGACACCTCTTATGGCAGCCAGTGGAGGTGGTCATGGTGATGTTGTTAAATTATTACTAGAGAACAATGTTCCAATAAATACACAAAACAAAAATGGAGCTACAGCAATTTTATATTGCTTGCTTGACTGGCCACTCTTCTGTCATTACTATTTTAATAACAATGGAGCAGATCCTAACTTAGCCAGGACTAATGGCTGGACACCTCTCATGATAGCCTGTGCCAAAGGACATGACAATGTTATAAGAGAGTTATTAATGACCCCAAATTAATATCAATCATCAAACTCCTACTGGTACTACAGCATATATCTTTCTAGTCAATATGGATATGAGATATTGTTAGACAGCTACTGAATGGTGGTGCTAATCCACTTATAAGAAACATGTCAGGCATGACACCACTAGATAGAGCTTATCAAAAAGGTCATCATAACATTGTATCACTACTTCAAGAAAACTATACGTGGTTTCCACGACGACAGTGATCAAGCATCATTAGCAGGTTCTATTGAGTCAGGCTACACAACTGGTGTACTATCAACTGATCACTCATCAGTAGTAGACTCTGATGTTGGACAGATATCTGATCTAGAAGAAGACAATCCTCAACTCCCAATTAAACTAGCTGGTAAGGTTTATGTAATCAAGAACTTGTGAGAGCCAATATCTAATAATGTTACACTAAACTAATTTGATTTAAAATAATACATTAATAACATCTGATCACTTCACAGAGCAGACTCTGATGTTGGTCAATTGTCAAATATAAAGGAATACCATGATGATACTCTCTTCTTACACTGAACCAAGCACACTAAGACAAGAGATATAATGTAAGAAAAACAATAAAGTACTTATTTCCAGTTAATGCAATGTTAATAATGATAAGATAGAATTTCAATTGAACTTCAATAACTGATGTCTCTAATTGAAAATTTCAAAAAGCATTCTGTAAACATAATGTGTATTAATCAATTCATTAGTTATAAAGCACATTACATTGACTGTAATAGAAACAATGATCATTGTAATACAAAGAAGTATCTAGAAGGATCTTGTAATAATAGTTTAATAATTTAAATATTTAATTATATTTCATATATTTAGGGACAAACTCACCTGACACAGTTACTGAAATATATTTTCAAAATGAACATATTCATAAACATACTGATACTTTAATTATTAATGTTTTGTTATGTTATTGTATCTTGTTAATTAATTATTTGTATTAATTAAAATCCATATTTATGAAACTACATTGCTTGAAATCTGAATACTAAATAACATATTATAGCGGACTTGTTTACAAATAATTATTGTTTAATTATTATAATATGATATGGTGTGTTTTACATTTTTGTATAATTATAATAACAAAAGTTTATAATACTTCAGATGTAATTAATTAATTAATTAATTAACCCATTTAATACTGGGTTGATTCATAATTTGTTGTAGCATAGCGTACATGGATAGCTACTATATCCAGCTGATGATGTACTTCATTCCAAATTTCTAATGTTGTAGCATTAAAGATACTATCTACTACTCCTGGAAAAGAAGCACCTTCATATGAATTGACTGAACTAGGAGCAAATATAACATGTCTGTATGGAGAAAGAAAGAGAGGAATGAGATATTAAGGTTTAAATGAATGGATGGATAGAGAAAAGAATGGACAGATAGAAGGATCAACCATTGTTCTTAAGTGAAGTACATGTATATCGGAGTATTTGTTACTTACTTATAAGATGGTCGTCCTGGTAATCCTTCTCGGTTGAAAATAAATGATTCTCTCTATATTCATTAGTTTATTGTTAAGTATTCTGACTATATTCTCACTACATACAGAGGACAAAGATATAGTTAATAACTACTGGAATATTATACTAACTTGTCTGTGTCAGCATATTTTATGAGTGTATTATGAAGATGGTAGCAGCTGTGAAAAGTCAGTTAAACAAGAGTAAAGGAACTCTATAGAACAAATAACCATTATTAATACAATAATTTATATGATCTCTTATCATTAACTAATATACTAATATAATATATATAACATGTAAGAGTTAATATGACATATTATAATATATATGTATATATAGGAGGACATCTTACCAGTTGATATATTATGATGTTGGAATTGACTACCATATGTTGTCTGTAATCATTATATAGTTCCATTAATCTCTCTGAATAATCAATTGGATTGTAAGGAAGAATGGGGTGTGTTGATAGTGCCATGGCAACAGTTAACACACCTCTCCTAATGCTGTATATGATGTGTGAAGTCAGGATCACCAAAATGACTCATCCATAAAAATTATCATGAACAGAATGATAGACAAAATAATGGTAGCTATTCTAAATGGATTGATAAATTCAATTAAATGAATAAATACATTATTAGAATGGATGGGCATGATACCTGGTAATCTATGTCACAGCTAGTCACTCCAAGACTCTGAATAAAGAAAGTAAAGTCACTCGCAGAGCTCAAATTATTTATCCTATTAAATAAACAAATCACATGATAATCATGTGTCAATTACATATACCTTGGTTTTGAAGATTTGGAGTGGTTCTTCCACTGTTCATAGACTGTCTGGAAATCATTACAAGGACAAGCTACCTAGAGGACAAATGTCATCTTGGATAAGATTAATGTACACTAACTTGTTTTGTAGCATTGTAAATAGATTCATATAACAGTGGACTACTAGAAGCTGAAAAAGATTCCATTCCTATATTAAAAAATAAAACTATATATCATTAAATCTCTTGAATAGTTATATAATTATAATATTATTATTATTATTATAAATGTAATCAAGTCTTTACCTTCTACAGCTACATCTACATTAAGATAAGCCATAGCATTTGCTCCTAATAACTTCTCTACATCCTATATATAATATAAATAATATATTATATAACTATTTGTATATAATATACCTCACACTACTCTGTAGAACCAATCAAACCATATTTCTCAGCATCCCAACTACATAATACTACTGTTCTACCTGGTCTCCAACCTTTAAAATATAGAATTCTTCTTCTCTCTCTCAGTCATTCTTACCTGTGTTCCTCAGGTCACCTAACACTCGAGCTATGTCCATTATGCAGCTGTACCACTATTAGGATCAACTGCTCCAAATGTCCATGCATCATGATGATTACCTACATAACAAGATGATCTGAGAAGAGAGAGAGAGAGAAATATAGTAAGTAGTACAACAGTCCCTATTGATCTACCTGGTTCTACTTTTCCATAAATAACAGCAAATACATTACTAATAGTTCTTCTCTCTAATATATTATTTACTGAAGGAAAGTAAACTATTAACAAACAAAGATAAACACACATTAGATCAGACATACTTTGTGTTACTAGTAGACTGATAGATATAGTAATTGGTAATATTTAGTTCTCCCTTCCATGACAATGGAACTTCATATGTATCTAATTGACTAAAGAGAGAAACATACAGACATTTATTATTATTATATATAGTTACTTCATAAAATGGACAGCATCTCCATAAGATATTGGTTGAACAGGTATAGCAGGAACATCACCAGATCTGATAAAACATCTTCATAAGACCGACGATATACTTCATCTGAAAGAGAACAGAGATTATAAGGACAATGACAAACAAGGTAGTTAGCACCAACTGCTGGTATTCCAGGAGTAAGAGGATCTCCACTTGATATCATAACTGACCCTCGTTGTAACCCTCAGGAGGAAGACTAGGACCATTAGGGTAGACAGGGGGACCTCCTTTGGGAGCAACATCTGCTGGATCAGAGTATATGATTAATCCAGTACATCGAATCTTTGAGCTAAATGAGCCTGTTAAAGATATAAAGTGCTATCCTACAGACACAGACTCATTCCAAAAAGTAAAAGTATTAAATTATGAAACTTATGATACCTTATCTCCCCTGTATATCCTACCATATCTTGCTATACAAATATGACCAGTAATGTTTAGACTTAAATTTTTAGTAATATAATCAAAGTCTTTAAATTGTGCATAATTTACATAAACCAGAGGTCCCTAAATTAAAGGAAAGAGAGAGAGAGAGAGAGAGAGAGAGAGAGAGAGAGAGAGAGAGAGATATTTAGCGCAAGATAAATAATTGCTTACTTCAGCTGATCCAATCCTGAATAACTATTAAAAGGAGGAGGGGACATCAGTGTCATTTTCTCCTGGTGTCAGGGGAGGGTTCCTGCCTGTTTCTGCAGTGTAGAGGACATCTTTGTCATCATTAAGAACCTTTAGTACATTGTAGTTGCTGCGATTTACATAACTCAATAATACACTATAATTTGTCATCTCTACAAGATCAAAATTATTTTGTGAGAAAGACTGATAAATGAGGTTAGCAATATCTTTATTTTGTTCCTTGCCAGCAATATGAGGTCTGGCAGTAAGTTGTCTATCAGAGAAGTATTAATAATTATGATCAGTTTAATCTTGTAACACTTTACCTTAAAATTCTTTTTATTTATTTGAATCCAAACTTTCAGACACATAGTCTCCTATTGCTGAGACTGACCATTAACAGTACAATAGCACCCCATGAGTTAACTGCAGGTCAGTAGACTCATTAATACTCCATCCTAGTAGGAAACCAGCCCCAAAACTGGTACAAAGTAACAATACTACACTGATAATGGCACAAATTTTACAGAGGATATACTTGGACTTTTTAGATGATTTTTTAGATGGCAATATGTGAATTCTTTTTGGATAGGGAGCAGCTCATCCGAACTATGATCATCGGCCATTATAGTATACGGACAAAAGTACTATTTATATTGCATTACATTTCAGTATAAATTTCAGAATGTTTCCGTATTCTTCCGCATACTAATCGCAGCTGATTTTATATAATAATTATATCGATTATTAGTTTGTAGTGCAATGGCCGATAAAGGTGGACTATTAGATGATGACAGAACGAACGAGTTGGGCTCTATCAAAAAAGAGGACCATCCATTACAATCTAAAAGATCGCTTAAAAAGTCCAGACATATCTTCAGTCTAGTTTGTGCCATTATCTGTGTAGCATTGTTGCTTTGTACCAGTTTTGGGGCTGGTTTCCTACTAGGATGGAGTATTAATGAGTCTACTGAACCTGCAGTTAACTCATGGGGTGCTATTGTAACTGTTAATGGTCAGTCTCAGCCAATAGGAGACTATGTGTCTGAAAGTTTGGATTCAAATAAATAAAAGAGAATTTAAGGTAAAGTGTTACAAGATTAAACTGATCATAACTATTATTATTACTTCTCTGATAGACAACTTACTGCCAGACCTCATATTGCTGGCAAGGAACAAAATGAAGATGTTGCTAACCTCATCTATCAGTCTTTCTCACAACATTATTTTGATCTTGTAGAGATGACAAATTATAGTGTATTATTGAGTTATGTAAATCGCAGCAACTACAATGTACTAAAGGTTCTTAGTGATAATAAAGATGTCCTCTACACTGCAGAAACAGACAGGAACCTCCCCTGACACCAGGAGAAAATGACACTGATGTCCCTCCTCCTTTTAATAGTTACTCAGGAATTGGGATCAGCTGAAGTAACCAATTATTTATCTCATGCTAACTCTCTCTCTTCTTTCTCCTTTAGGGACCTCTGGTTTTGTAAATTATGCACAATTTGAAGATTTGATTATATTACTAAAAACTTAAGTTTAAACATTACTGGTCATATTTGTATAGCAAGATATGGTAGGATATTCAGAGGAGATAAGGTATGAGAAGTCTCATAATTTAATACTTCTAGTCTGTGAATGGGACTGTGTCTGTAGGATAGCACTTTATATATTAACAGGCTCATTTAGCTCAAAGATTGGATGTACTGGATTAATCATATACTCTGATCCAGCAGACTATGCTCCCAAGGAGGTCCCGCTGTCTACCCTAATGGTCCCTAGTCTTCCTCCTGGAGGGTTGCAACGAGGGTCGTTATGATAATAAATGGAGATCCTCTTACTCCTGGAATACCAGCAGTTGGTACTATTACCTTGTTTGTCATTGTCCTTATAATCTCGTTCTCTTTCAGATGAAGTATATCGTCGATCTTATGAAGATGTTATCAGATCTGGTGATGTTCCTGCTATACCTGTTCAACCAATATCATATGGAGATGCTGTCCATTTTATTGAAGTAACTTATAATAATAATATAATAAATGTCTGTATGTTTCTCTCTTTAGTCAATTAGATACATTTGAAATCCCATTGTCATGGAAGGGAGAACTAAATATTACCAATTACTATATCTATCAGTCTACTAGTAACACAAAGTATGTATGTCTGATCTAATGTGTGGTTTATCTTTGTTTGTTAATAGTTTAACTTTTCTTCAAGTAAATAATATATTAGAGAGAAGAACTATTAGTAATGTATTTGCTGTTTTTATGGAAAAGGTAGAACCAGGTTAGATCAATAGGGACTGTTGTACTACTTACTATCTCTCTCTCTTTCTCTCTCTTCTTCCCTCTTTCTCTCTCTCTCACTCAGATCATCTTGTTATGTTAGGTAATCATCATGATGCATGGACATTTGGAGCAGTTTATCCTATAGTGGTACTGCTGTATTAATGACATAGCTCGAGTGTTAGGTGACCTGAGGAACACAGGTAAGAATGAGAGAGGAGAGAGGAGAGAGAGAGAGAGAGAGAGAGAGAAGAATTCTATATTTTAAAGGTTGGAGACCAGGTAGAACAGTAGTATTATGTAGTTGGGATGCTGAGGAATATGGTTGATTGTTCTACAGAGTATGTTGAGGTATATATATACAAATAGTTATATATATATATTATTTATATTATATATAGGATGTAGAGAAGTTATTAGGAGCAAATGCTATGGCTTATCTTAATGTAGATTTAGCTGTAGAAGGTAAAGACTTGATTACATTTATATAATGATAATATTATTATAATTATATAATTATAACAATTGATGTATTTAATGATATAATACTTTTATTTTCAATCTAGGAATGGAATCTTTTTCAGCTTCTAGTAGTCCATTGTTATATGAATCTATTTACAATGCCACAAAACAAAGTTAGTGTACATTAATCTTCTGTATTTATCCAAGATGACATTTGTCCTCTAGGTAGCTTGTCCTTGTAATGATTTCCAGACTGTCTATGAACAGTGGAAGAACCATTCCAAATCTTCAAAACCAAGGTATATGTAATTGTCACATGATTATCATGTGATTTGTTATTTAATAGGATAAATAATTTGGGTTCTGGAAGTGACTTTACTTTCTTTATTCAAAGTGTGGGAGGTGGACCAGCTGTGATATAGATTAACAGGTACCATGTCCATCCATTTCTAATAATGTATTTGTCCATTTAATTTGAACTTATCAAGCCATTTTGTATTCATCAATCCATTTAGAATAGTTACGATTATTTTGTCTATCATTCTGTTCATGACAATTTTTATTGGATGAGTCATTTTGGTGATCCTGACTTCACACATCATAAAGCATTAGGAGAGGTGTGGTTAACTGTTGCCATGGCACTATCAACCACACCCATTCTTCCTTACAATCCAATTGATTATTCAGAGAGATTAATGGAACTATATAATGAGTTACAGACAACATATGGTAGTCAATTACAACATCATAATATATCACTGGTAAGATGTCCTCCTGATATATACATATATATTATAATATGTCATATTAACTCTTACATGTTATATATATATTATATTAGTATATTAGTTAATGACATAAGAGATCATATAAATTATTGTATTAATAATGTCATTTGTTCTATAGAGTTCCTTTACTCTTGTTTAACTGACTTTTCAACAGCTGCTACCAATCTCATAATACACTCATAAAATATGCTGACACAGACAAGTAATAGTAATTCCAGTAGTTATTAACTATATCTTTGTCTCTGTATTGTAGTGAGAATATAGTTAGAATACTTAACAATAAACTAATGAATATAGAGAGATCATTTATTTTACCAGAAGGATTACCAGGACGACCATATTATAAGTAAGTAATAATACTCTATATATATGTACTTCACTAAGAAACAATGGTTGATCCTTCTATCTGTCCATTCTTTTCTCTATTCATCCATTCATTTATACCTTAATATCTCTTTCTCTCTTTCTTTCTCCATACAGACATGTTATATTTGCTCCTAGTTCAGTCAATTCGTATGAAGGGGTCGTTCTTTTTTCCAGGAGTAGTAGATAGTATCTTTAATGCTACACATTAGAAGATTGGAATGAAGTACATCATCAGCTGGATATAGTAGCTATCCATGTACGCTATGCTACACAAATTATGAATCAACCCAGTATTAAATGGGTTAATTAATTAATTAAACTAATTGAAAAAATTGTTGAATGTGTTAATTGAATTGACTTACTAATTATTACAAAATTTATAATGCTGTTTAATTTATAACTTATTATTAAATAGTTATTATTTTACACTATTAGTTGCAATTTTCCTTTTTTCCAGTTAATTGATTATTATTATTATGTTATAATCAGGTACTTTTGATCATAAGTTATTGGAATAATTAACACTTTTAAACTAAATGTACATTTGTCTTATTATACTATTAATCAATTGAACAATTGATTTTGCCCAGCAGGAGCTCGTCCCCAAACCTACATGTCTTCATGTATGCCTGCATAGGAATGAGGATAGATATGACTATATGTCAGATAGATTGCTATTTTGCAAAGTTCAAGTTTAATGTTACCTTTTCATTATCTGTTGGATTAGATAAATATAGTAGAATACAACAAACTACTAGAAGATTCTTATCAGCTCATGAAATTGGCTTCTTCTTTCAATAGAAGAGCACAAAATATATGTGCACTAGTGATAGTAAATTAAACCCTCTAAAAATCCCTTAAATTTGTACTTATTGTAGAGTATTATTGACTAGCTATATATTCATCTAGTTCAACAAGATAGAGGTAGTTAGTATTATTGACTATCTAGTTCAACAAGATAGATTATGGTACATCTACTATATGTTATACCTAATCACAACAAAGGTCACTTTTGTTTAGTTGTTTATCTAGTAGTTCTTGGTATAACTTGATTATGATGACATCAGAGTGATGTCATCATAATGATGACCACATCCATGTAAGCCATTAAACCCTATGACACATATCATAGTACAAGTTATACCAAGAAGCACTTGTGTTACAATTACTAAAAATTCAGCAGAAAGTCCATGAATCTGGTTCTGATTCCAATCATCTAAAACTATTTACACAATAAAGTATGGACAGATCTCTTGACACTTTGCTATGAAAGTGTCATGATATGATAACGGATCTCTCTTATTATAACATAATATTTTCAATTATTGCAGATTACAAGTTTTTAAAATAAATTTTAGTACAAGTTGTAATTGATAATATGTGTCGAAAGAAAAGAACCAAAAAATTGAAAACGTTATACAAAAAATAAATTATCAGTCATAACGAGGGCCTATTAATTAATGTATACCATTGTTAGTATTATTATTATTTTCAGTTATTTTGTAAACATGTATATGAATAAATCATACATTTTTCGAGGGAAAAAATTTCAAAATTATAATATCATAATTAATTAATTAATTAATTATATTAATTAATTAATTAATTAACCTCTACTTTTTGATGAGGGCACTTGTTTAAGTAGAGGTTGTGCTGAAGTTGATAAGAGAACTGTTTTGAGTGGATTGATAGCTAGACACCTAAGAAAGAGAGAGAGAGAGAGAGTCTCAACTAGTAATCCCCATAGTAGAAATATACTACATTAACTTAAAGGAATAAATTCACTAATTTATTTATAGTTATCAAATCAACTATCTCATTACTATGTGTAATCCCAGGGGCATACCTGTTGTACCCGTTAACGGTGTACTATTGGGATGATTCCCTAGGAGATAATCCGCTAGGTGGAGAATATACTGAACCCATTCCATCGCCACTGTTACTGGAATAGCTCGGTAGGCATAGGGAAGCCTTGAGGTGGGGAACCAGTTGGTGACATATCTATGGGTTTACTCATAATAGCCAAACCTGATGAGAAATACTCATTCATATGCATGTCCATATATGGTTATATGTATCTATAAATCATTCATCCATCCATCTATCCATTAATCTTTTTATTCATCTAAACAAACTAGCATAATATGTACCTTGAAAGTGTTCGGAGAGATAATCAGGTGACCCCAAGGAGGAGGGATCAGGAATGCCTCTCACCGAAATATGGTCCTGGAAATCCCGAGGGATAAAATGGAGGAGCAGGCATGTTGGTGTCTCCATGGTAACTATAACCTCCATAATGAAGCTAAAAATTACACAATTTTTAACATTGAATAATCATACAATTAGAATTGTGTATTTGTAAGTATGTGTATTTCTCTGCTAGGCTATTTACCTGGGGGGTGAGAAACTCATGGGACTCATTTTCCCTCGTTTTATTGCCTCCCGAGCATCATTGGTGTACTAAAGATATCTAAGTAGAAAAGAGGGGAGAGAGAGAGAACATTATTTTACACAGGAAGTTCCAATGATGTATGTGGTCAATAGACTAGTAATCAGTGGTCATTATATCAGACCACAAGTACACACACCAAATACCATAGCAATTAGAATACAATCTAGAAATGCTTTTTATAATATAACAAACAATTGAAAAAGATTTGAAAATGAATAAGAGAATTTACAATAGGAGTATTGTTACAGTATAGACAGGTAGTGCGGCCAATACCGATAGGTAGTATGAGGATTAAAATGGAGGATAAGTTGGTGAGTAATTGAAGGCTGCAGCTGCTGATGCGTGATGGTGTAGAGAGTACAATATATATTATAAATATAATTATACTAAATGTTTTTATACTTATAGGGTGTGGGTTCTTACCATAGCTATGACTCAAAGCAGCTGCTCTAGCCTTGTCAGCTTGTGTGCGAGAGCTTCTTTAGTTTGAGCCACTTTAACTTCAACCTGATCAAAATTTTTCTTTATTACATTGTCCCTGTCTAAATCACTGTCATTTATATCTACTCATCAATTCTCTTTACCTTCTGTTCTTGAGATCATGAAATTGAATACTGCAGACTTTGGCAGCAGGGCCAGGTTTCTCAAAAGTCACAAACCCCAAATCCTAAAGAATAAGAATGGAAATCAGCCCCCATGATATACAATACAGATCTTAATAGTATCACAAGTTCACTATAATATCAATCTTTTTTTTATGACATACCTCTGTGTCTGTTTGGGTGTTTGTGTACATCATACATCATCTGAACTTCTTCGATCTAAAGAGAGAGAAACCCGGAGAGAGAGAAACATTGCAAGTAAGTTTTTAATGATGCTTATTAAGAAAACCATATAATTAAGCTAATTCAATAATGAGTATAATTAACATTCCTTTAATCACATACTCTGTATTATATATTAGTGATATTTACATCAAGATGAAACAATTTAAGATACAATTAAGATCAGATGATATTGTGGTCTATATTTGATTATTTGAATACAAACAATTCACAAAATGAAACCAAAAAAGGAAATAAATAAATAAAAATATTATTGGATTGTCTTACATTGCCAAATTTGGAGAAGAAACTCCTTCATATCATCTTCATCAGTATCAGAACTTAGACCACCTACGAAAATCCTACGAACCTATATCAGAAATAAATTTAGTCATTAAGTGTAGTAATATGATGGTGAGTGAGAGAGAGAGAGAGAGAGAGAGAGAGGAGAGAGAGAGAGGGAAGGAGAGAGAGAGAGAGGAGAGAGAGAGAGAGTCATTCAGTCAGTACACATATAATTTTATTGCAATATTTTTAAAACTATTGTTGTCATAAATATATACAAGTTTCTTTTGATGATCTGTCTGTCCTGAAGACTGTCAAAAATGTCACACTTTACTGAAGCTAGTACTTTCCCTTCCACTCAAATTACAAAATAAACAGTAAACACTTAAACAAATAAGTTAACATTTATGGAACACCCAATACAATATAATCTTTGTATACAAACAAACCACCTACATACATGTACATTTACATACATGTACAACATTTAACTTCATTTGTGTATATATATTACAGTAGTATTGTTTTTGATTAGTTCTCAAACACATTTCCTCTAACTATCCAATATCCTCTTTGCAACCAGAACTACAGTCAAGTCACACAAAATAAACTTATACATGTAAAATAACACATTCCATAACTCCCTAAGTTTTCATAACTGAACTCCAGCAGCTTGGAACACAGCCAAATAAGGACAATAAGGACTGTACCATATAAATAGAGTGTATTACAATGCTAACATCCAATATATAACACTGTAACTTGATATTATTATTTTTGAATTTAGTTAAGCCACGCCCAGCAAGCTACACTAGCATTTAATGATTATTCATAGCTATAGCTTGTATCTTGTTTATTGTATTCAAAGACTGTTTGAATTTTAAACATCATTTAAAGATCAGCTCACTGATAAGAACCAGGTTACAAGAAATAAGAATTATATTAACAATATTCATGTCAAATGTAAGAATGACCTTTCTTTACAGGAATGTGTCTACATTTACATCATCAAAATTATAAGTATATTTTACTTCTACATGTATAAAGGCACACACACACACATAGATATATCAAATTGATCAACTCCACTAACTACATATATCATTCTGATATCACGTCAAATAGAGTAGAATTTTCCTTTATAAGTAATCGTAATGAAAAGGTCCTTCCTTTCAAAGGTTAAAATAAATACAGGAAAGCGCTGTGGATATTAGCTTCAATAGTAAGATAATTCTTAAATCAGAGGTACTCCCAAAGAGAACCATTACTTAGAGAGAACCCTTTACTTAGAGAGAACCCAAAAGGCTGAGTATAACTGTGATATAATAACAACTAGTTTAAACATTGGCTATAACTCTCAGTATAGTTGCCAGATAACTTGGTCACTACTATAGTAATGATATAGCATTCAAATGTCTTCAATATGAAAACTGTCATCTCATCTAATAGTGTATTACTAATAGTAGACAATTAAGTTAAAAAGAGATAACATTTTCCTAATAGTGTCAAGTTGTCCACACTCTAAACTAATATAGTTCATAAATTGTTGCAGCCTTAAGATTGTATAGGCTCTATTGAATGTTACTAATAGTCTCAGCTTGTCATCTATCTACCAGGACACTCTGATAAAACAAACCAGCCCTCTATTCTCTTCACTCCACTACAAATTTTTTAATAGAGGAATTTAATATTGAAGAGTATGCCATCAGTTTTTTACAAACAAGTGATAAGATTGATCAAACTCATTGAAAGTTAGCTGCCCATTACTGATAATATGTTATGATAATAATATAATATAATAAGTATGTAGATTTGATATGATCTATGGCACATTAATAGCATATAATAATGATATACTACTGTAGCTATGATACTAGGAATTAATGTAAGATGACTGCTCACATTGACATTGTATTAAAGTTAAAAAGAGACATTTTTTTACATTCAGTGCTACTGACCTGAGATACTGGTGTTGGTCTAGATCCATTTCTTTTAGGAACAGCCATTTCTTAGCAAAGTTTAGGATCAAATCTATCAAAGGAAATACAATCAATCATAAGTTATCATACAGGTAGTTGACTCTAGTTAGATCAATAAACATAGACTAGATATCTTCTCAAATAAGGACAACAACAACAACACCACGTCATATTTCTCTTGATATTATTATCAAGCCTCAAGTTTCACTAAAGTAGATTAAATATTGACAGAGTTTGATAACTGTCATTGAATGGGAACTTGGTATGTTGTTACTAAGTGTATTGTGATAAACACAAAGTCAGTATTGATGGAGTACATGAAATACCAATGGTACTCCAATATATAATTGTTGTTGATAAAAATTATCGACAGTACTAGCTTTAGTCTTTGATGATGTTTCATATCATGTAACAGTGTGTATGACAAAGTTATTAGACTATATTAAGTTACTGTGGTTAGTACATATTATAGGCTATCTTGAGTCATTGTGGTAAGTACTGATGTTCACTAGTCTAGAGCTTACTGATGGTAGCTATCCTAGGTCATTGTAGTAAGTACTGATGTTCACTAGTCTAGAGCTTACTAATGGTAGCTATCCTAGGTCACTGTGGTAAGTACTGATGTTCACTAGTCTAGAGCTTACTAATAGTAGCTATCCTAGATCACTGTAGTAAGTACTGATGTTCACTAGTCTAGAGCTTACTAATGGTAGCTATCCTAGATCACTGTGGTAAGTACTGATATTCACTAGTCTAGAGCTTACTAATGGTAGCTATCCTACTGTTGTTCACTAGTCTAGAGCTTACTAATGATAGCTGTTATTGGATAGAGTTTATTGATGATTATAAAGCAGTAATGGTCACAATTGATAAAGTATACTTCTCAGTTTTTAAGTAATCCTCCAAACCCTTTATAAAAACTATCGCAATTATCAAATTGTAAACTAATAGAAGCCAAGTTAACTAACAAGACCATTAACAATATACACATATCGCTACTACTTTGTACGCATATTTTATACATGACTTGTGTACATTTGAATGGACACATTTAAATAACTTTCAATATAGTATAATGGTCAAATTGAGTTATCAAGATTATATGCTCATCACCAAACATACACTAAATGACCACAATCCAGCACTTCCTTAAATGGAAAATACACGGCAGTTTACATGACAATTTTGGGTAGCTACTGCAAGCTAGTTGTGATGGGGACATTACTGACACTTTAATACAATGTATTGAGAATTAGCATCTAATCTATCTTACCACATCACTATACTAAGTGTTAATATTAAGAAATAACAAGCTCTGTTAATTAGTACTTCGTTGCTATGGTGATCTAGAAAACAACTATCACTAACAAAGCTAGTGAACATTATGAGTCAAAGTCATCGTCCTATTAGAGACTCTTAGTATATTATATGATAGTCAGTAGGCTTATTTATAAATGGCAGTCAAATTTATAAGAACTCACAAGTTTTTCGTCAATTACTAGAGGGTTCTCAGCATGAGCATCCAAAATATATTGTACTGTTTCAGCATCTTTAAAAGTAATGAAACCAAAACCACTAGAAGAAAAGAAAAGAAGAAGAGAAGAAAGACAAGGAGAGAGAAATACAATTAATGATAATGAAACTATATCTTTTCCTCTTAGACTTCTCTAAACACATACAAATTTCACTGAATGAATGTATGTATACAAAGTGTGTAGAACTAATGATAAAGGATGAAAAACTAACAATGTTAGTCAACTGATGTTTAGATAGTTAAATGTCAGTAACTAACATGTTATAATTTATAACACTCACCGTGAACGTTTAGCTTGATCTTTCATAATTGTACATTCCAAAATGTCTCCAAACTCAGCGAAAAATGTGCAAAGTGTTTCTGCATGTGTGTGTGTGTGTGTGAGAGAGAGAGAGAGATGGAGAGAGATAGAAAAAGAGAGAGAGAAAGAACATTTTAAAATTGACATACAAATCTATTTTACATCACAAGTACACATAATTATAAATCAAAATTGGTCACTTAAACCACTTGTAAGACTCACCCATAATGAATACTATAATTAACTGAATGAGATAAGGTTTCAATTCATGCCTAAAGCATGGTAGTTGTATGCTTTAGACATAAGTATCATACCACACACATTCTCTAGGGCTGGTATCAAGTACACATATCTTAAAGTCAATACTTATATCCTGAGTCTGATACCACAATTAAGACTGATACCTATACTCGTAATCTGGCTAGCATCCACAAACATTGTACTATGGGTCAGAACATATCACTAGTAATGGACTAAAAAGGTGGCAATAACCATTAACTATCTTGTCAAGTTTACGCAAACATAATACATACCTTCAGTTGTCTCCAAGTTGAGAGCACCTACAAATAGTTTGCTAAAAAATATAGTGCAGAGAAATGATCAGTTTAGTGTAGCAGAAACAGATACAATAATTCACTCAGTCTGTTATATATAATAATTTTGTGTATTTTCACTTTATAATATTATGTATTATCCAATAGTGAGCAAGCATATAATTCTCTTTGATAAACTACAAAGAAATAACCATAACTAGATATTTCCCAGTGAAAACATTTTAGCTGTGAATTAAATAATTAACTCACTTGTGTTGGCTGTCTTCACAAGCTGGGGGGCTTTCTGGTGGAGAAGGAGAGCAAGTATCTGAGCTATTCGTCTTCTCGGTGACTTTGTCCTCTTCTGGTTGCAAAGTTAGACTCGAAGGAACCGGCATGTTGAGCAATTATATCTGAAATTATAGTTGTAGTGAGAAGACTTTCAGGGGCAGTGACAGGTTGTCTAAGTTCGTTGTTATTAGTGACAGTGTTATAGCGTTTTTTTCTAGTGTTTTTTGTCCAGTAGACAGGTGAAATAAATTTGCTTTTTGTAGGGATAGTGGACGGGAGGTAAGTGAGACTAATACAAATAGTTGTGGAAGTGAGTTTGACGTGGAAGAGTGTTAAAAACTGCAGCGACGCAACTTGCACTACAATCTAAAGCTAAGAAAAGACGTAGAGAGAGACGGACGATTGCACTAAACTTCAGACTAAAGCGAAGGACACTACGACAGCACAGCACACACAGCTAAAGAACACTGCACTAACAACACACCAACTAACTGCAGAACCCTGGCCTGTGAATGGCTGTTCTAAACGTAGTTGTGGGAGTATTAAATGCCAGCAGTAAGCGGAAATTGAGCGTGGGAGGTAGGATTTTCTCTATGAATAAAATTATTTGCCGTCAATGAAGATTAAAAATAAAATATATATTATTTAGTTAAGACACGTTTCAAGAGTTTTAAAATCTGGTCTTTCTCGAAGTTCCTTCATTCCGTGAGCATATGGGCATTGATCAGATAGTAAACGCGGACAGCCTTGTGGATGATGGTCATAAAACCAGCATAACTTCGTTTTATAAAGTAAACGAGATTCCTCTTTTTTCCAGGGACGAGACTTGTACCGAGAGGAGAGTGGTGTTAACTGAGACCAGTCTCTGAGCTCTACAGTACCTCCATGAACTGTAGGAGAGAAAGGGGGAGAGAGAGAGAGAGAGAAGGAGGAGGGTAAGAGAGCATGTACTAATGTTGTAACTAACATAGTGAACAAGAACATTCCATTAGACAAAAATTTGTTCATACATGTGTGTACATACATTGTATGACACATCCCTTCCTTTCTTATATTAATATGAATTGACATTCATCCATCACTCTATCTATTTATACATTCATCAATTGATATCTCCATCCATCCATTCATCTATTCATCTACCCATCCATTCATCTATCCAGTAACCCATCCACCCATTCATCTACTCATCCATACATCCTGCATCTAATTCATCCATCTGTCCATCCATCCATCCAGTTATAGATACATCCCATTAAAATTATGACCACAATAATAAATTTATTAATTACTTTGAAATATTATAACATATCATAGCCAACTATCTCATACAATTGCTTAATAATGTGGTTTTGTAAGTTATGCAACTTTTCTGTAAACTACTATTAACCAACTAGTAAAAGCAACAAATAACTGACATTAGTAGCATAACAGCCATATTTACCAGTAGTTTAGATTGGTAATATAAATGTTGTTACAGATAAAAATAAGATTATTGAGATTAGATAAGGTCTAAACTAGTGAACATCAGTACTTATCACAGTGATCTAGGATAGCTACCATTAGTAATCTCTAGACTAGTGAACATCAGTACTTACCACAGTGACCTAGGATAGCTACCATTAGTCAGCTCTAGACTAGTGAACATTAGTACTTTTACAGTGACCTAGGATAGCTACCATTAGTAAGTTCTAGACTAGTGAACATCAGTATTTACCACAGTGACCTAGGATAGCTACCATTAGTCAGCTCTAGACTAGTGAACATTAGTATTTACCAGTGACCTAGGATAGCTACCATTAGTAAGTTCTAGACTAGTGAACATCAGTACTTACCACAGTGACCTAGGATAGCTACCATTAGTAAGCTCTAGACTAGTGAACATCAGTACTTACCACAGTGACCTAGGATAGCTAAGCTCTAGGCTAGTGAACATCAGTACTCACCAGTGACCTAGGATAGCTACCACTAGTAAGCTCTAGACATTCACATTAGCAATTGTCCTATTAATGAACTATGAACTGGTGATATCACAACTAAACAAGTCACAATTTATGTAGTAAAGTTGCCACTTCATCATAAACCAGTTATTATATGGATACTGGAGGAATGTGTATTTACTGTATTACTTACTTTTGGGAAATAATTACCTGCTATATTAAAAAACAATAATATTATGTTATTATTAGTTAATTCTATCTGTAGGATATATTATTATTAGAACTAGGACATTGTACTATCAATACTAAATTAGAACTGAATTATTACTCTAAACAATGTAGCCTAATGGTAATTATGTGGTAAGTAGTGATGTTGACTAGTCTAGAGCTTACTAATGGTAGCTATCCTAGGTCACTGTGGTAAGTACTGATGTTCACTAGTCTAGAGCTTATTAATGGTAGCTATCCTAGATCACTGTGATAAGTACTGATGTTCATTAGTCTAGAGCTTACAAATGGTAGCTATCCTAGGTCACTGTGATAAGTACTGATGTTCACTAGTCTAGAGCTTACTAATGGTAGCTATCCTAGATCACTGTGATAAGTACTGATGTTCACTAGTCTGGAGCACTGTGGTAAGTACTGATGTTCACTAGTATAGAGCTTACTAATGGTAGCTATCTTAGGTCACTGTAGTAAGTACTGATGTTTACTAGTCTAGAGCTTACTAATGGTAGCTATCCTACTGACGTTCACTAATCTAGAGCTTACTAATGGTAGCTATCTTAGGTCACTGTGGAAAGTAGTGATGTTCACTAGTCTAGAGCTTACTAATGATAGCTATCCTAGGTCACTGTAGTAAGTAGTGATGTTTATTAGTCTAGTCCAGAACTTACTAATAGTAGCTATCCTAAGTCAGAACCGATTGTTCATCTTATTAGTACTATAATAGTTTTAATAATTAGATCATAAAAGTGACCACAACAAAAATCAGTCATTACCATATATGGTATAGTGCTTAAGATGTTATAGTGACAAATATTCTTAGTGATATATTCAATTTAATCCACCCTCACTATAGAAGAGTTATTAGATTACACATCTTCACATATCATCAAACCATATACCACCTATAACCTTTAATGGTAATACTTGTCTAGTTTACAGAGTATATCAATTGACCATCTGTTACATAAACAGGAGGATATATGGTCTATTAAAGGAGATATATATATATATACATCATGTTTGTTGTCTCTACGTTAATTCATCCAATTATCAATATGTTAGAATTTGTCCATTGTCACAACATTATATTAAAAACAATTTCAATACAAATAGAATGTTAGTAAATTATGAATGGATGGACAGAGAAATTCAAATAAAATGATGAACAAAATTGATGTGTGGGTATTAAAATGGACAGACAGGATGGATGGATAAGTGGATAGACAAGCACACAAATGACAAGGGGATAAAACAGTAGATTCAAGAACACTACATATAGACCACATCATATTTACCACCTGCTACCTAACTCCACAAAATCCCAAATGCACAATATAATAAAATTATATCACTTTATGTAGATATACATAACATATGTACATGTACATGGTATTAAGTGTTAATGCTACACTAGATGACACATTGAGAGAACAGAAATAATTTAAACAGATGTGATCACATCAGCAGATAAACAGGAATAACTAACTAATTAATACACGTGGACTAATATGTACATTTAATTAAAGGAACAATATTAATTACATGTGTACCTTCAAATATTTTGGCAGTAATTGCGTAATAAAGTCTGTAAGCCTCCACACTCATTACGTAATATCACAAGAAGATCTCGATCAATCAGGTCAGGTATTTCACAAAGATGTAATTTTCCTTTAAAAAAAAATTAAAATAAATTATTAGTTATAAAAACTGAGGGCATTATCAGACTGTCATCTATCCATCCATCCATCCTCCCCCACTAAACTATTAAAACTATTAAACAAAATTATTCATTACAACACACACATACACACACACCATAAAAGTGCTTTAGCAAAATCAATTTTTTGGCCAATGGAATGTACTCATTTGTAGTTCTTCTCAATAAAATGTACTACAATAACTGACATTAGTGTGCCAAAGAATGATCATTTCATGTTCAATACCATAAATATCTACTACATATAAAATGTACATATATCTTTTAATGGCTGAATAACTCCAAGAGTATGGCATGCATGTTGTATGTAGTGTGATTTTAACCATCAAAGGATCGAAGTTAATATTTGTTCTGAATAAATGACAATTATGTAATGGACAGTTGAACACTACAAATTAAAGATGTCCATATTTAAAATAATTTAGCTGTTTTTTGATTTATAAGACTATATTATGTCACTATTATAATTAGTTGGCAGACCTAAGCAGTGTCAATTGGGGGTTAAAAACAGAATACAAGTCTGTTTTTAAAGCCAATGGACTCTCTAGGGAGATATTAATAAATACTATTATTGATTAATGTCTATATATAACATTGTGAACTACACTGATGTAGTTCTAACTACATGTAACTATGGTGTATAAATTGTTTCAAATTAAAGGAGCATTGATTACTACCAAATTGAGAGCATGAAATAGCTTTGTAGGAGATTACAAAGTTAATGTATACAATTTGTGTACCTCCTCTGTTCCATAGTTTTACTTCTGTCTTGTCTTGTGATAGCTCTATCCATCTTGGTGGTCCTTCTAATAATGCCTTGGTAACTATGGTAATGATGTCCAATTGGACAGATCGATCCACTTGAGAACAATTTTTGACTACTTCTGTGGTAGGTCGAGGTTTGAAATGTTCAGCCCAAGGTTTAGGTAAAGTGGTGTCATCAGTCTTAGACTTTACCTCCTTAGGGAGTTGATTACTAGGGGTTGTCCTCATTAGATAGGTGATTACTATGGGTTGTCTCATTAGATAGTTGATTACTATGGGTTGTCTCATTAGATAGTTGATTACTATGGGCTATCTCATTAAATAGTTGATTACTAGGGGCTGTCTCATTAAATAGCTGATTACTATGGGCTGTCTCATCAAATAGCTGATTACCATGGGCTGTCTCATCAAATAGCTGATTACTAGGTGTTATCTCATCAGGTAGCTGATTAGTAGGGGTTGCCTCATTAGATAGTTGATTACTAGGTGTTATCTCATCAGGTAGCTGATTACCAAGGGTTCTCTCATCAGACAGTTGACTACTAGGTGTTATTTCATCAGGTAGATGATTAGTAGGGGTTGCCTCATTAAATGGCTGATTACTAGGTGTTATCTCATCAGGTAGCTGATTAGTAGGGGTTGCCTCATTAGATAGTTGATTACTAGGTATTATCTCATCAGGTAACTGATTACCAAGGGCTCTCTCATCAGACAGTTGACTACTAGGTGTTATTTCATCAGGTAGATGATTAGTAGGGGTTGCCTCATTAGATAGTTGACTACTAGGTGTTGCAAGTAGTTGATTATAAGGTTCTTGGTTATCACATTTATCATTAGGTAGCTGATTACAATAGTTCACTTCATTTGGTTTCTCGCAAACAAACTGTTTACCACATCTACTATTGATAAATGCTTCTCTCTCTTCATCAATTCTCAGCTCGTCTTCAGGAGAATAATTTCTCATCAGTCCAATCTGGCATACCTGAAAAAGAGAAGAAATACAACTTGCCTAAACAGATATAAACTTACTCTCTTACTGGATGGTATTCTTAATGTGTCTTCCTCTACATGAAATCCCATCACATGACCAATTTCCCGTACATAATCTAGATAGCAACGATACTGACTTTGTGATGATGTAGTCCGACTGAACTAGATAAAAATAATCATTGTGGTAAATACTAGTATAGAGCTTATTAATGATAGGTCACTGTGGTAAGTACTGAAGTTTACTAGTCTAGAGCTTATTAATGATAGGTCACTGTGGTAAGTACTGAAGTTTACTAGTCTAGAGCTTACTAATAATAGGTCACTGTGGTAATTACTGATGTTTATCAATAGTCTAGAGTTTACTAACGGTAGTTATCCTAGGTTATTATGGTAAGTACTGATGTTCACTGATGTTCATTAGATTCTACTAATGGAAGGAGCTAACTACAATAAACATTATGTCATTGTTAAGACTACCACATAAAGTATGTAAGAAGAGCTTGTACACAATTACAAGTGTAACTTAATCCCAACCTTTTTATCAAAGTCATAAGCACAACATGGTAGAAACAAAATATCTTGTTTTATACGATGACCTAATGATATAACCATATATGGCATAATATGAGATTGTGTATTGTGTACATAAAATAACTGAATGAAATTAATTATTAATTTCCTCCGATAACAAACAAATTTAAACTCATTATCAATCAAATGGTTTCTGTCCATAATAGTGTGTGCCATCGCTTATACACATACCTGGCAGCCATAACCGGTATCCATGGTGTTAGTTCATCACTATGGTTACCAATCAGCCAATCAAATTCGGGAAAGCATGTGGTGCTGGAAGGAGTGAGAGACAATACCTAATAGAAAAGCACTATAATACAGCAATAAACAATAATTTGTTGACTGTACTTCCAATCTTGCTGTTGGTTGTAACAGCTGCCATATTTTTCGCATTCTCAAGTCAATACCTTTGCCATAATGCTAGGAGAGGATAAGTATCTTAAAGGCAGTATAATGCTAACATCAGTACTTAGTATAATATTATATGAACAGTAATAAAAGACGATTGTTTAATACATGATTTATCTGATCAAAGAGACATGGACTCAGACTTCATGTGGTGAGTATACAGATCTTAATCCACAAAGAAAATGGGTATTGTCACAATGATTAGCATACTACATCTAGCAACAATATTGCTGTCAATGATGTTTTCTCTTCTCTATTGAGACAATGCTATCTCTTATTGCTTCTCAAAACTATTGGAAAGCAGTTTTGCAGATAAATTTTAACCTGAAAGTGTCCCAAAAATCATATCATGTCAGTTGTTTACGCATGTCAGTTAAATAAGACCTCAAATGATGGGGGACTTACTCCTTCCGATGATAGAATATAAACCAATAAACCATTTCCACATCCTAGATCAATAAATGACTGTTTCTCTTGTAAACCACACCTCTTTCGCTCGCTCCTCCTCCCATAAAACCTAATTAATTAACACAAAATAAAAATACTACATTGTTTAGTATTACCAATAGATATGTTGCTATGGCGATATCCTCATAGACAAATTTATAAGGATCAGTTGACTCTGGCCAGTTCTAAAATAAGTGATAAGTAATAAATTAATATCTATTATCACATACTTCAATTAACGAGGGTCCATATTTTGTTTTCATTTCTTTATAAAGGCTACTATAACGACCAGTAGGGACCACCTCCTCCTCAATTAATGTGCTACTAGTGGGTGTAGCACTAGGTTCTTGATCTGCCCACTTACATATCTTTGTAACAGAACTGTTTGTAACCATTCTTTTTTAGGATGAGACACACTAATAGTTTTAGGATTGTTGTCCTGCTGGTCTGAAGGAGGTTGAAAGGATAGGTATATACTGGAAAAAGAGAGTAGCAGAAAAAACAATTATATAATGTAGAAAGTTATGTGAAGGATAAATAAATTAATGTTGTGAGTTAAAGAGAAAAAAAGATTAGAAATAGCAAATCAATGCATAGATGGATAAGAATGTATAAATGGATGCATATGAATGTGTAAATGGATGCATAGGAATGAGTAAATGGATGCATAGGAATGATTAAATGGATGTATAGGAATGTGTAAATGGATGCATAGGAATGAGTAAATGGATGCATAGGAATGAGTAAATGGATCAATAATAGGATTATTGTAAGACTAGAGGTTTATAGTGAAAGAAGGTAAGTATAACATAGTGTTTCTAATATACCTGATTGAATTGTTTAACACACAATTGAACACACAAGTCATTTCTTATTTAATATAATAATAAATATAAACCTTGAATTTCCATCTTTATCTGTTACTATATGTTTAAATGAATAACTGGTGTATTCACTTTGAGGAATAAAGGGAGTAAATATTACTTCACCCCTATCATTATCTGTAATAACAAAATAAAACAAGAGTAAATATCACCTTGCCCCTATCATTATATGTGATAACAAAATTTAACAAAGAGTAAATATTATTTTTCTCTTATTAGAAGAGGGAATAAATGTTATCTCACTACTACATAATTTTAGAGCATGATCTTAAAGTTTTAGAATAAAAATAAAAACATTTTGGACACTCTAAATGTTATTGAACTATCTCAAATAAGTGAGTCATTTATAAAGTAAAATTTTTTGTCATATCCTCTAAATTTGTCAAATTAATCATTTGCAAGCATTCGTTTTCATCTTTAAAACTCACCTATGGATTTGCTTAGCTATAATTTAGCAGGTGATTTTTTTAAAAAAAATACAAAACTATATTGTATAATGATGTATTAATAACATAATTGTGTCACATAATTGATTTCTCATTGGAAAGTGTCACTATGAGAAGTTACAAATATAGTATATTGTATAGGACATACCAATACAAACCATTTCTTGTTCTGGCTCAAACATATTAGATTTAGGTATCATTTCCCTTACAAAACATTTCTTGTGGGTGGAGACAATATGAGAGTCATCCTCAAAGTGTGATGAGGTGTTGTCTTTAATAACAGCGCATAGGACGCGCTTGTTAATAACTTGAGGCCTCTTTATCCAACATAGAGAGCAGAGAGAAAGCTACAATAACTTGCTGTGCTGCTAGTCTTGGCCACACAGAACCATTTCATCACATCCAGCCGCCATGTGACTCCACCTGCTACAAGAATTACGGATGTGTACGGAAACATTCTGAAATTTTGTACAGAAATACAATGCGAGAAAACAGCTCCGTATACTTAAGGGCCATGGACAAAATGATATTGACTTTCATACTAATACTTTCCATTGGAGCAGTGCTTTGTGACAAACCTGACTACAAAGATGACATCATTGACACACCAATCTTCAATGTCACTAACTCTGAAGCTAAGAAACCCAATCCAGTACCAGAAGACAAACATCAGACCCAACCCACAAAACAACCCCTTCCAGAATATTACAACCCTCCTTTTGATCCTGAGAACCCATCAGAACCATTATTTACAAAGTCAGGGGCTCGTCTTATAACAATCAATGAACTATCCGCACATGGTAGTGTTAATGGTACCTTACGTCCAATATGGCTGGCAGTAATGGGGCGTGTCTACGATGTAGAAAAAAGGCTATGATAGCCATTATGGTCCAAAAGGAGGATACAATTTTTTCACTGGACGTGACGGATCAAAAGCTTTTGTTACTGGAAAATTTGATGATGAAGGCCTCACAGACGATGTCTCAGAATTAACACCTATACAACTCAAAGATATTGAGGACTGGATACACTTTTATGACAAGGACTACACATATGTTGGTAAACTTATAGGACGTTACTATGACAAAACAGGAAACCCTACCAAAGAATTGTACAAATATCAGAGGAATCTGGCTAAAGCTGAAGAGATCAAAGCAGAGCAGCAAGCCCAAGAAAAGCAGTTCCCTCCTTGTAATTCCCGTTACACACCTGCTGAAGGAGGATTAGTCTACTGTTCTACAAATAGGTATATACTGTATTAATAACTACTTATAACAAGTTAACCACACCCATTAATTTCCTCTTTAGTGGTGGTATTCAACGAGACTGGGAGGGACTTCCTCGAAGGTATTTCATTCCTGGTACAAAGGACTGGTGTTGTGCTTGTGTTAATGACAAAGACTTAGACAATCCTCACATTAAATTGTATCCTGGGTGTGCACCTAATGCTCCTAAATGCAAAGTCGATAAACAAAAAATGAGAGAGGAACTCTGAAACTAAATATCATTGTATTAATGCTATTTATATGCTGCTGCTGTTTATAATGCAATTTCATTTAGGTTGGATAGTACAACCACAATAGTTGTCCGATATTCTTTCAATTTTTTGATGCAATTTCAATATCAAAATTGTGATAGTTTTCTCAAATAAGATAGTAATTAACATCATACAAGACTGACAGTGTATACAAATAATATCTAAAAAGCCTTTGTTATATGAAGAACAAAATATAATAAGTGATAGTAGAAATAATAATGAACATACCCTAACTAAATGATATTATATAATAGGTAATTATTACCTATTGTGTTAGCCAGGGATGAGACTTTATAATTTCTCTACTCCTTTCTCCATAATCATATTGTAATTCTTCTCCAGGTGTTATGTTTCTTGTGGCCATGAGACAAAGGTATGGATGGTCGTCTACTGGAATTAATTTTGTTGTTACGTTTGCTGATGTTTTTGCTGTGGTTTAAAAGACGTCCAAATCTTCCATTATCTTTTGTTGCATCAACACTAAAAATAAATAAAACATACTATACTAAATCTAGTATTTGAAACCAATTCCTATATGATAGTTTAGGAATGAGGCTCCTTGATATATTGTAGACTCATTCCAAACCATTTTCCATTCTATTTATGCAAAAATTGTCATTTCACTATGTTAAGTTTCATACTGAATTGATATTCCGGGAATGAGGTTGTTACAAGACCTTTAAATGTAGAGACTCACTCCCAGGCTCACAATCCAGCATGAAAGTATAAGAATGAATATATTACCATAGTTTTTTATTCTTGTATTCAAAGTAGTACATATAACAGCCAATGGAAGTATCTCTCTCATAATCTTCCTCTCTCTTCTTTTGCCTCCTCAAAAAAGATACCAATTCTCCAGAATACTCACAAACCAGTTCACCTTTTGAGAATGGTCTTGTAGCTACTACACCTCTCCCTTTACCTTCAACATCAACAGCCTATATATTGTACATTTATAATACATGTACATAGTAATTGTTGTATAAGGCCTTTAACACTGGTGTACAAAGGTACATACAATTTGTTATCTACTGGCTACTAAAAATAGAATGATACTATTTATAGAACAACATAACCATCATGAAGCATAGTATAACACGATATAATGTCACTAACTTCTAGTCCATCCTCAATTTTGTTCTTTAATTTGTAGACCACATGTTCAAACTTCTCTGTCTATTAATAAGATAATGAATGTACATTACTCTCTGTCTGTCTGTGTCTTTCTCTCTCTCTCTCTCACACACACACACACACATTCTCTTACTTCAATGTCTGATTTACATCTTCTTGTACTTCTTCTAACTGGAAAATGATCTCTTATACTTTGCTGTACAACTCTATTATAAGTTAAGACAATATGCTATAATATTTTGAACAAACTTGTTAATAATAACTATGAAATATTTGATATAGTAAACTATATTTGATATAACAGATTGCTGATATATATATATATATATATATATATAATTATATATATATAACAGTAGTATTAGCAGGGGTCTATGATTTCAAGGATCTCATTAAGTGATTGGGCAGTTGGAGTAATATTTACCTTCTCTGTGGTTTTGTCTGATCATCTTTCTTGGGTATTGCTGCCTGTGCTTTTTGTTTTGGTCTCTCTCTACGACTACGAACACTAGATGAAGGTTGGATCGTTGATGATGGCAATGTCTTCTTAGTGTGAGGTATGTCTTTTTGTTTCTCTTGTCCTGTTTTCCTGGTAACTATAGCAACGTCTGTTGATGATGGCAACGTCTTCTTAGTGTGGGGTATGTCTTTTCGTTTCTCTTGTCCTGTTTTCCTGGTAACTATAGCAACATCTTTATCAGATAAGGTTAAATCAATCACAGTTTCAGTTTCAGATTTCTTTTCAATTGAAGCAGCTGCTACTGGTTGTCTGTCTGTCTCCTTCTCCTCGGAGATCATGATACATTCACCTGTTGTTGATTTTTTAGAGGAACATGGCACATCATCTTGGAGTGTGTCTTTAGTTGTGTCCTGATGTTTAGTAGAGCCAGACATTCTTATTATCCTTTAAAGAGACCCGCCTAAAATTATTAATTATTATTAAAACCACGCCTTTTAAATAATTAGAGAAGGGCGTGGTTTTGATGGCTACGGAAGAAACTTCGGATACAGAAAGAGATGGGCATTCTTCGTCCAAGTATAAGAATACTTCAGAAAACAAAAAGAAAGTAGCAGCGAAACAGGACAGAGACTGCCTTTGTGGTATGAAAGTTGTCATTACTGGAGGCTGTGGTTTTCTGGGCCTCCATCTTGCTCGACTGCTTTACCAAAAGGTTCAAGACATTCATATAATGTTGTTTGATAAGAGTCCTGCTGATGAAGCTGCCATGAATTTTATTACTAATGGAGTACCTAATGGAGATCGTGTCAGTTATGGTGGAAGACACAATGACATTATGATTCTAGAACATCTCAATGCAGCTTTTCAAGATGCTGATGTTGTCTTCCATTGTGCTGCAATAACATCCTCGTGTGCTAAAATAGATTTCAATAAAAAAATGCAGAGAGTCAATGTAGAAGGCACAGCAAATGTTGTCAAAGCTTGTCAGAGACAAGGTGTACGAGCACTAGTCTTCACTGGTGACTTAGCTCAGGTTTTAAGATCTGGACTTCATGTACAAGAGGGTATCACTGAAGATGTCATAGTTCGTGATCATGAGGAATTAGTAATGGATCATTTTGGACGTTCAAAGACTGAAGCAGAGAGGAAAATCCTCCAAGCAAATGGGTTCAAGACAACCTTATACACGTGTTCAATACGTTGTCCTCCTTTATATGGAGAAAATGATACCACATTCTTACCAAATGCTTTCTGGGCTGCTGAAAAGTTCTACAAATATTTTCCTTTAATTGGGCATCCTTCTGTGAAAATGACTGCTATGTATGTGGAAAATGCAGCCTGGGGTCATATATGTGCAGCAAAGAAGCTCCTGGATGAAAATGCCAGACTTAGAGTTGGTGGTCAGTTTTATTATGTTACAGATGACACTCCTTCTGAAAGCTACAGTGATTTCTTTAAGCGATTTCTTAGCTCTCTTGGTTATAGGACTTTACCTATTCGTCTTCCTGTCCTCCTTCTTACATGTTTTACTTACTTAATGGTTGTCTTGATTGTATTCTTAGTGGCTGTCTTTCAATATAAAAGTCTGGGTCGTGCTTTAAACTATCGTCGTCAACTTAAAATGCTATCTACCAGTCATACTGTTTCAAGAGAAAAGGCAAGGATTGAGTTGGACTATGAGCCTCATGTTCCATTTGATGAGGCATTCAAACAGTCTTCTCGATGGTATCTTTTTAACATTGGAATGCTTCTAACTAGAATATGAGTTAAACGATTTCTTAAGTATCTTTAATTATAGAGTTTTATTTATTCGTCTTCCTGTCCTCCTTCTTACATGTTTTACTTATTTAATGGTCGTCTTGATTGTATTTTTAATGACTGTCTTTCGATATAAAAGTCTGGGTTGTGTGTTCTAAACTATCGTCATCAACTTAAAAATGTTATCTACCAGTCATACTGTTTCAAGAGAAAAGGAAAGGACTGAGTTTGGACTATAAACCTTGTGTTCAATTCGATGAGGCATTCAGACAATCTTCTTGATGGTACAATTTTAATATTAGAATGCTTCTACTAGAATGTAAACAAAAATTAAATATTAATAATTATCATTAATTAATATTTGTTTTTAATTATATTTATTATAGTCAACAAAACGGAAGCGAATAATTAAATTTTAGTTCGTACTCAGGCGGTGTCTTTGTTGCTTGGCAACGCGAGACCACGCCCAATATTCGTGGTTCATGATGGCTCGTCCTCTCAGTTCAAAACAACTAAGTAAGATTGATTGATGTAAATTAATGTGTGATAAGTTGCCAGAACTGATTATATATACTCTTTTGTGTGATTACTTTGCTCTAGCTACTGTTTAACTTAGGTTGAGTCCAGATAACTGGGGCCTAAGAAATACTTAGGGCTAATAGTTGTTGTTTTTTTTTACTATCGTTTAGTTTGCTCTCATCAACTGAGAATGTACCTATCTCATATTCTTACAGATATTACTCATTAAATGAAATACTGGAAGTGTTGAAAGCCAGTCATTTTTTTGGAACGAAACTGGCTAACCCTTGGTCTCAATCTTGGTCTATTAATGGACACATTAACAACTGTTGAGGCACAATATGGGCCAGATATTGGTCGATGTCTTAAGGAATGTTTGTCTTTATGGTTACAAAGAATGGACAGGGTTGACGAGAGAGGTGGAACCACTTGGTATGCATTAGCTACTGCTCTTAGTAAATAGGAGACAATGTTTCTGCTGAAAATGCCAGACAGAAAGGTATGTATTAAATGCTTGCATAAAGTCTGATTAAATTTTTTAGCACAAGAAGTTGAAAAAGAAAGAGAAATTTTCTCAGCACCAGTTTGTCCAAATGCTCAGAAAATACTCCAACAGACTTTCACTTCCAGAGAATATTGTCAAAATATTGTATGAAGAGGGAGTGATCTCAAAAGAGATGTTAGATGAAGTAAATAGATTGGGAGGTGTACTATGTGATGGTCCATTACGAGCACTGTGTACTAGTGTGTATAAAAACCCTTATATATTAAAGGTGTTCGCTAGTGTCTTGTTGAAATCTGAACAAACAGTGTCAATTGCTAAAGATATATTGAAGGAATATGGTAAAATAAATTATAACTATGTATATATAATTAATTATTTTTATAGACCAAGTCTTTCCTTTACAAATCAGTCTCCATCCAACCTACCAATATGATTTTGATCAGATGAGAGTGAACTTTGGCAATCTCATTCACAAGGTTGCACCTCTCATTGAGGCTGGTATTCTTCATTAGAAGAGCTCAAAACATATCTACGGAGATGTTTTAGAGAGCTGAGACCTCAATTATCTGTGGCTAAATCATTTGATGACATTATGGACCTCGTTCAAGATACATGTACTATCATTAATATTTGTTGCTTGGAGGCCATTGTTGACCAGTATGATATCACAGAAGCTAAACACCACATTGAAAAGTTCAAGAAAGCAGTTGATGCATTTTGTGAGAAAGTCAAACTGAGCATATGTTGCAATCAGAATTTAAAGATAACTTCCTCATCTGTGTCATCTCATCTATGAAACTATTGTGTTTGTTCTTGAATGGGAAGCAGACAAGTACACACTTAATAGCATCAGAGGATTGTTAGCAAAGGCCTTTGGAAATGTGGCAAAGAGTGTCCAAGTTAGAGCAATAAAAGAAGGCAACTCCATCATTGTTACTTGTTATGCTCCACATTATATATTGGATAATCTACTAACAGTAGCAAAGAAGAATCTTGATGTACTAAAAGCTATAGGATTAACAAAACTAACTATTAGCTACCAGACCATTTACAAGGTTAGATAGTACTATATGACCACACCAAGCTTAGTATAAAACATGTTACACTAGCTAGACAAATATTATTTCTTTATCTGTTATTTTCTAGACTATACAGCTACTGAAGATGAAATATGTCAAATAGAACAAATGAGTAAGGAAGGGAAGGAATGTTGAATATTAAATTTTAATGCCTAATATGATAAACATGTTTGTATGTATAATATATCATATATCTTTAATATTACAATACTATCCTACCTTATTTAGGAGAGAACATAGAAGTGGCACAAGAAAGTGAAAGTGGGGTGATAATGACAAGTAGATTAAGAGACATCAAAGAAGATCAGTATCATCTGAGGGAATGAAATGGCATAATTATAATGTTGTTATTACTGGAGGTTGTGGTTTTCTGGGCCTCCATCTTGCTCGACTGCTTTACCAAAAGGTTCAAGGCATTCATATAATCTTGTTTGATAAGAATCCTGCTGATGAAGCTGCCATGAATTTCATTACTAATGTAGGATATAATAAAGATCGTGTCCGTTACAGTGGAAGACACAATGATATTACGATTCTAGAACATCTCAATGCAGCTTTTCAAGATGCTGATGTTGTCTTCCATTGTGCTGCAATAACATCCTCATTTGCTCAAATAGATTTCAATAAAAAATGCAGAAAGTCAATGTAGAAGGCACAGCAAATGTTGTCAAAGCTTGTCAGAGACAAGGTGTACGAGCACTAGTCTTCACTGGTGACTTAGCTCAGGTTTTAAGATCTGGGCTTCATGTACAAGAGGGTATCACTGAAGATGTCATAGTTTCATGATCATGAGGAGTTAGTAATGGATTGTTTTTGGACGTTCAAAGACTGAAGCAGAGAGGAAAGTCCTCCAAGCAAATGGGTTCAAGACAACCTTATACACTTGTTCAATACGTTGTCCTCCTTTATATGGAGAAAATGATACTACATTCTTACCAAATGCTTTCTGGGCTGCTGAAAGATTTTGTAAGCATTTTCCTTTAGTTGGACATCCTTCCGTAAAAATGACTGCTATGTATGTGGAAAATGCAGCCTGGGGTCATATATGTGCAGCAAACAAACTATTGGATGAAAATGCCAGACTTAGAGTTGGTGGTCAGTTTTATTATGTCACAGATGACACTCCTTCTGAAAGCTACAGTGATTTCTTTAAGCGATTTCTTAAATATCTTGGTTATAATGTGTTACCTATTCGTCTTCCTGTCCTCCTTCTTACATGTTTTACTTACTTAATGGTTGTCTTGATTGTATTTTTAATGGCTTTTTTTCGATATAAAAGCCCGAGTCGTGTTTTTTAATTATCGTCGTCAACTTAAAATGTTATCTATCAGTCATACTGTTTCAAGAGAAAAGGCAAGGACTGAGTTGGACTATGAGCCTCACGTTCAATTTGATGAGGCATTCAGGAAATCTTCTAGATGGTATAATTTTAACATTGGAATGCTTCTAGACATAATATGACTTTTATTAATATATTTTTATGCGTTAATCTGTTTCATTTTTTATTAATAACATAATTTTATACTATGGGTGTTGTAGTTTTGACTGATCGCTAGAATGATGTCTTCTGAGGAATGGAGGAGTCTAGGAGACACAGAAAAACGGCAGGCATTTGTCAGAAAAACGTAGGAGTAATTCAAAAGATGTGTGAACAAAGAGGTGAGTAATTTGATGATATATAATCGAAAGACCCACTCGTTGTTAAGTTACTTTATAACAAGCTTTGATGTTGATATCTCTCACAAACTGACCTTTAAAATAGAACTATTACTATATTGTTATTGTTCTTGTTCAGTGCTGCGGCAGTGAGGATATTTCCTGAAGTCTTAACTCGTAATCCAGGAGATATAGAAGCTACTATCTACAATAAAGCTAAATCTGAGGTAAGTCTCACTTTGTATATTGACCACTAATGATTACTGTATTGTTTAATATTGTAAATATAACAATATATAATTGTATATTGTATATATTATATAATCTTATCATAATTGAAATATTTAAGACTTCTTTGAGCGAAGATACCAGACTATCTTTCGCCATGGAACATGGTAGACTGGGGACAAGACTAAAATAATTAATAAATGTCCCTATATGAACTAGGGCACTAAATAGAACACTGTTATTTATTTAGACTTTTCAAAGTATATATCTTTGCTAACTTTTTTACAGAAAGAGTATATGAACTTGGTATATAGGATAGTTTTAGCCATTAAATTAGGCCTGTACGATATTCGGATAGATTTAGAACCTCAAGACAGTATGTTCTAATATATATATGGTCTGCTTTTATCACTAGAAGCATTGGATACGTCTCAACCGGCATTATAGAGAATGTCTTCTTACGATCAGGACCGGAGGAGGCCCGAAAATGTCTGGTTTCAAGACTTATCTAATAATTGATTTGGGAGATACTAACTTTATAGTGAAATATAATTATACCAACTATAAAGTTACAAAGTTTGGATAGTTAGTAACATTGTCTATACTGATCATGATAGAATACTATAGAAATGTAACTATATAGGTACCTAGAGAAGCAAAACAGTTTGAGCCTTCAAATTAGTCCCACTGTAAATAATGAAATTAACTATGGTCACATCCATCATCATACTGAACACTTGCAGCTGGAGTTATATGTTTTGGCAGTTAATGGATGTGGTTTATTTTATATGGTACTTTCAATTATCGCATACAACAATAATTATGTTAAATCACAAAACATACTATATATACCATTTGGTTCAAATGATTGTAGGACAGTATGCCAGGCAATAAAAATTGATGCACATACCATCCTTCAAGAGATATAATTGTAACCAAAAGGAAGAGTGTATGGCTCTATTATCATATATACATGATCATGAGCAAACAGTATATTCCTGTTTTGCATAATTGCTTAGAATGATAATGAAACTATGACATTGCTATAGTAACACTTCCATGTGGATATCTTATGATGTTAACTTACTATGTATAGCTGGCTGTGTTATCTTCCATCTTTTGGTTACAAATGCATGTGGGCCTATGAACATACATTAATTTTATATGTACATGATAGGACTGTTACTATTGTGGTATTTCTCCTATTTAGTGCTAAGGCAATGAGAACCTTTTCTGGTGTCTCAGCTAATAATCCAGTTCCTATAGAAACTACTAGTTTTAGTAGTGCAGAGTCTGAGGTAAGTGTTTACTTTTGCTTTTCAAATGTATCCCATAATGTCAAACCACACACTGTCTAATCTCTGACATAGTCTTTAATAAGTCTTTTGGTCTATTGTTGTCTCATTTGATTGACTTAGCTGTAGCCTACATGTACATTTACAGTTTAATGTTATTATAAGTTCATTGTTAAAATTGCAAATTCATTGTTAATAGTGTACATGTAGTTAATTCTATACTGTATATGTATTTTAGTTTATGTCAAAAATGGAACTACAATAAAATGTTAAATAAAAATAAAATTAAACTTTACAATTTGTTGGAGCATTCAACCTAATCTTTGTTCTTTCTGTGGGGGTTCATTTCTTACTGTGCAAGCTAGGAAGGTGGAAGGAGTTCCATACTCTAACCAATTTATACTCTAACCAATTTGGTTGTCTTTTTTCATTTCTTGGGATTCTACACATAATTGCATCAATAAGGCATTAATCTAGTTGCTCATCAATCTTATAATTTCACTGACACATATAATATATATGAATGAATGTGACACTGATAATGGAGGATATAGTCATTACTATAACAACACTGCTGTTGTATTCTAACTACACCAAACATTTACTACTTTTCTACTGTTATTGTTTTGCCTGTAGGATGGATGCATGAGCACAAGAAATGTGGCAATTCAGCTAATGCAGCAACAACAGCTTTATGTTGGATACCAACCGCAAACAGGTATATGCATATTCATTTATTATATAAGTAAATTAAAATTAGACTAAAAAAATAAATTCATGAAATTTATTACCTCCAAATTTAATGACCCAATCAAATGTAAGTATTCAAATCCTCATCCACAGATTTTATAGCAAATGGGAAGGTTTTTAACAGAGTGCTAAAATGGCATAGAATGGCTAAAATGGCTAATTTTGCCAAATATAGTTTTCAAAAGTTAGTTGTGTATAGCATTGTATTTTTGAAGTTATCATGGTGTATAAGAATTATGGATAAAGAAGAAATAGAAAAGGACATCATAGCATCCCTACTACTATAATTACATAATTTACCTTGAATTACATGTCTCATCTTGTATCATGTAAGGTCTTTATACTATACATGCAGGAGGCGAAATGATGCAAAGACCGCAAGGAATGAGGGAAAGGAATCGTGTGAACCATAATGTCCCGGTAGATCCTACAGGCCTAGGATATTCCAGCTGTCCACCTGGAATGCGTCTAATGCATCCACCAGTACATTATGAACAACCTGCTGGTATGCGTATGGTAAACCAACCTACTCCTCAGCTGACAATGCACAATATGACACAGCAACAGGAACAACAGGAATGTCAATATCCACGGCAACCAGATAGATGGCAACCACAATCAGGTAGATTTATAATTCTTTTACTCAATCACTGATTTTGTCAGTTCATACACTTTTGTAATAACAATAATTTATAACAACACAGTTTCAAATCCATATATTGAAAGTCTCATACAAGCATTAGTCTCACACACATATACTTTAAAAGTATTGTACCCTACCTTAAAAATCTAATGTGTACCTCCTCAGCCATACATTAATAGTCTCATACTAATACATATATACAGGAAGTGAAATGATACAAAACCCACAAGAAATGACAGAAAGGGATCATGTGGACCAGAATATTCATGTAGCTCCTACAGGATATTCCAACTGTCCAACTGGAATGCATTTAATGCATCCACCAGTACATTATGAACAACCTCCTGGTGTGCGTATGGTAAACCAACCTACTCCTCAGCTGACAATGCACAATATGACACAGCAACAGGAACAACAGGATGTCAATATCCACGGCAACCAGATAGATGGCAACCACAATCAGGTAGATTTATAATTCTTTTACTCAATCACTGATTTTGTCAGTTCATACACTTTTGTAATAACAATCATTTATAACAACACAGTTTCAAATCCATATATTGAAAGTCTCATACAAGCAGTAGTCTCACACACATATACTTTAAAAGTCTTGTACCCTACCTTAAAAATCTAATGTGTACCTCCTCAGCCATACATTAATAGTCTCATACTAATACATATATACAGGAAGTGAAATGATACAAAACCCACAAGAAATGACAGAAAGGGATCATGTGGACCAGAATATTCATGTAGCTCCTACAGGATATTCCAACTGTCCAACTGGAATGCATTTAATGCATCCACCAGTACATTATGAACAACCTGCTGGTATGCGTATGGTAAACCAACCTACTCCTCAGCTGACAATGCACAATATGACACAGCAACAGGAACAACAGGAATGTCAATATCCACGGCAACCAGATAGATGGCAACCACAATTAGGTAGATTTATAATTCTTTTACTCAATCACTGATTTTGTCAGTTCATACACTTTTGTAATAACAATAATTTATAACAACACAGTTTCAAATCCATATATTGAAAGTCTCATACAAGCATTAGTCTCACACACATATACTTTAAAAGTATTGTACCCTACCTTAAAAATCTAATGTGTACCTCCTCAGCCATACATTAATAGTCTCATACTAATACATATATACAGGAAGTGAAATGATACAAAACCCACAAGAAATGACAGAAAGGGATCATGTGGACCAGAATATTCATGTAGCTCCTACAGGATATTCCAACTGTCCAACTGGAATGCATTTAATGCATCCACCAGTACATTATGAACAACCTCCTGGTGTGCGTATGGTAAACCAACCTACTCCTCAGCTGACAATGCACAATATGACACAGCAACAGGAACAACAGGAATGTCAATATCCACGGCAACCAGATAGATGGCAACCACAATCAGGTAGATTTATAATTCTTTTACTCAATCACTGATTTTGTCAGTTCATACACTTTTGTAATAACAATCATTTATAACAACACAGTTTCAAATCCATATATTGAAAGTCTCATACAAGCAGTAGTCTCACACACATATACTTTAAAAGTCTTGTACCCTACCTTAAAAATCTAATGTGTACCTCCTCAGCCATACATTAATAGTCTCATACTAATACATATATACAGGAAGTGAAATGATACAAAAACCCACAAGAAATGACAGAAAGGGATCATGTGGACCAGAATATTCATGTAGCTCCTACAGGATATTCCAACTGTCCAACTGGAATGCATTTAATGCATCCACCAGTACATTATGAACAACCTCCTGGTGTGCGTATGGTAAACCAACCTACTCCTCAGCTGACAATGCACAATATGACACAGCAACAGGAACAACAGGAATGTCAATATCCACGGCAACCAGATAGATGGCAACCACAATCAGGTAGATTTATAATTCTTTTACTCAATCACTGATTTTGTCAGTTCATACACTTTTGTAATAACAATAATTTATAACAACACAGTTTCAAATCCATATATTGAAAGTCTCATACAAGCAGTAGTCTCACACACATATACTTTAAAAGTCTTGTACCCTACCTTAAAAATCTAATGTGTACCTCCTCAGCCATACATTAATAGTCTCATACTAATACATATATACAGGAAGTGAAATGATACAAAACCCACAAGAAATGACAGAAAGGGATCATGTGGACCAGAATATTCATGTAGCTCCTACAGGATATTCCAACTGTCCAACTGGAATGCATTTAATGCATCCACCAGTACATTATGAACAACCTCCTGGTGTGCGTATGGTAAACCAACCTACTCCTCAGCTGACAATGCACAATATGACACAGCAACAGGAACAACAGGAATGTCAATATCCACGGCAACCAGATAGATGGCAACCACAATCAGGTAGATTTATAATTCTTTTACTCAATCACTGATTTTGTCAGTTCATACACTTTTGTAATAACAATAATTTATAACAACACAGTTTCAAATCCATATATTGAAAGTCTCATACAAGCAGTAGTCTCACACACATATACTTTAAAAGTCTTGTACCCTACTTAAAAATCTAATGTGTACCTCCTCAGCCATACATTAATAGTCTCATACTAATACATATATACAGGAAGTGAAATGATACAAAACCCACAAGAAATGACAGAAAGGGATCATGTGGACCAGAATATTCAGCTCCTACAGGATATTCCAACTGTCCAACTGGAATGCATTTAATGCATCCACCAGTACATTATGAACAACCTGCTGGTATGCGTATGGTAAACCAACCTACTCCTCAGCTGACAATGCACAATATGACACAGCAACAGGAACAACAGGAATGTCAATATCACGGCAACCAGATAGATGGCAACCACAATCAGGTAGATTTATAATTCTTTACTCAATCACTGATTTTGTCAGTTCATACACTTTTATTTATAACAACACAGTTTCAAATCCAGTCTCATACAAGCATTAGTCTCACACACATATACTTTAAAAGTATTGTACCCTACCTTAAAAATCTAATGTGTACCTCCTCAGCCATATATTAAAGTCTCATACTAATACATATATACAGGAAGTGAATAACTGGTATGCAACCACCTATGATACAAAACCCACAAGAAATGACAGAAAGGGATCATGTGGACCAGAATATTCATGTAGCTCCTACAGGATATTCCAACTGTCCAACTGGAATGCATTTAATGCATCCACCAGTACATTATGAACAACCTCCTGGTGTGCGTATGGTAAACCAACCTACTCCTCAGCTGACAATGCACAATATGACACAGCAACAGGAACAACAGGAATGTCAATATCCACGGCAACCAGATAGATGGCAACCACAATCAGGTAGATTTATAATTCTTTTACTCAATCACTGATTTTGTCAGTTCATACACTTTTGTAATAACAATCATTTATAACAACACAGTTTCAAATCCATATATTGAAAGTCTCATACAAGCAGTAGTCTCACACACATATACTTTAAAAGTCTTGTACCCTACCTTAAAAATCTAATGTGTACCTCCTCAGCCATACATTAATAGTCTCATACTAATACATATATACAGGAAGTGAAATGATACAAAACCCACAAGAAATGACAGAAAGGGATCATGTGGACCCAGTAGCTCCTACAGGATATTCCAGCTGTCCACCTGGAATGTGTCTAATGCATCCACCAGTACATTATGAACAATCTCCTGGTATGCGTATGGTAAACCAACCTACTCCTCAGCTGACAATGCACAATATGACACAGCAACAGGAACAACAGGAATGTCAATATCCATGGCAACCAGATAGATGGCGACCACAATCAGGTAGATTTATAATTCTTTTACTCAATCATTGTATTTTTGTATGATAAAAATACAAACAAGCCTTAGTTTTATACCCATACAGTAAACGTTTCATACCCATGCATTGAAGTCTCATAGTCATTAATTAAAACTTTGATTCTTGTGTACACAGGAGGTGAAATGATGCAAAGGTCACGAGGAATGAAGGAAGGGAATTATGTGAACCATAGTATGCCAAGAGGTGTACGTCAACCAGATCCAACAGGATATCCCAGGTTTCAACCAGTAATGGATCTAATGCAGCCACCAGCACATTATGGACCACATTCTGGTATGGGTATGCCAAGAATGATAAACCAACCTACTCCTCGGCCTGCATTGTATAACATGCCACAGTCAGGAGGCTCTGTGATGCAAAGACATCCACATATGGGAAGTCACCCTAGAATGGTTCGTCCACCTATGAACCCTCCTCCATTCATGACAAGGGGAATGCAACTAGGAACAACTGTAATGCAGCTTTCTGGAGAACATTGTCAAATGATGACTCATCCTTATACTAGTGTAGTCAGCTCTTTACATCATCCTCCAAGTCATTTGCCAGTGGTGTCTCACTTTCTCTCTGAAACCCCTTCGACATTCTTTTCCAAAATGTTTCAAACACCGCAAAGACCCATTAGTGGTCCTCGATCATCTGTATCTCATCTAGTTATTCAAGACAAATCAAAATCACTCCTCATAAACGAAATCTACACTCTCAATGTGATAAACTAAGCAAAAGACCAATTAATCCTCTCCTATCTTTACCATTATCATCAGCTTCATTAGTGAATTCTGAAACTGTTATTGTATCTCCAAATGATTCATCTGGTTTTGTTTATAATAGTGTAGATGTGCCAATATCATCAGAGCATCAATATGAAAGAAAGAAATCCATTGAAGAGGAACAGAAAAATGGCAGAAAATCACCAAAACAAGTGAAAACAAAAGAACCTCCTGACATAGCGCAATGTAAGATCACATCTAGTGCTTTTAAAAATGTTTCTTCTTTGGTGGTGGTATCATCAGATCATGAACATAATGTAATGACTACTCAAGAATCATTAGTTAGGCAGGGTCATCTATATTTTAAAGACCGTTCAAGGAAGCAATCAAATGAAATTGCATGTTGTAGTGATACAATCAATCAACAGTCATGGAAGGAGGGATGGGCTGATGGGTGGATGAATGGATGGATGGATGCATCAAAAGGTCTACCTCTGAATCCTGAAATACCGTTCAATTATAAAAATTTACCTCCAGAGCTAACAAGACCATCATCACTACCAAATTTTCAATTAACTATAGTAAGTAACCCATGTTATTGTGATAGCAAATTGCATTTTTGAGCAAGAATAGTACATTATATTTAAAGGATAATGATTTTTCATTATTAACAAATGTTTGTATATGTCATGCTGTCGCTGCTACAAATGTATCATTCAGAGGAACCAAGTATATATGAAACTACAAATCAAAATTGTGTGTTATATTGTATATATATATGAACCAATTAATAATATTCAATAATTTGTATGCTTTAATTTGTTTTTGCACAATAAATGCTTTACCAGCCACAATTAAGACAATGCATTGATTTCTTTTATTTCAGTAATGTATAAGAGAAACAACCTTATCAATGAAATTCATCATGCATCCTATTGATGTTAGTGATCAGTTTATGCCACCATTAGCAAGCAATTAGCTTGAAAAAGTGATTTGAGGCCACAAGTCCCACTTTGATATGCCTGCATATCAAACAATAACTAATACTAATGCACTCTTCTTTATATGTAGTGTTCTCACAAAATACTTTGACACAAAGTGTACAAGAGGGAAACGTCACAGGAACACACCAATCCATTGGTAAGTATAATGAAGCCAACAATGGATGAATATTTTCATATTTCTAGATAAAATATTTCAAACCTATTTTGATGATCTTTGTGTGGCAATCGAAGCTTACCCACTCCGCATTGTTAATAAACTTATTTCTTCTCAACTAATAGATTCTACTGTTAGAAAAGATGTAACAGATATGCAGAGTGCATATCAAAAGGCTAACAAAATTGTTATGAGTATTGAGAGCTGTTTAAAAGGTAATAATAATCAACTTGAATATCTGCAAAAGTTTTGCGACTTTCTTCAAAACAAAGTTGATTATAGAATTCTTAATATATTGGTGCTAAAATGGGGACTGATTGTAAATTAGCTTACCCCTTTCTTCTGTAGAAAAGAGGGTCTGGAATTAGACTCTTTTAATAATTTATATTATAAAATCATACATTCTAGGTTATTTATTTGAAATTTATAATCTAAACCTAACATTATAGTAAAAACAGTTTCTATAGAAACTATACAAGAACTCCTAAAAGTATTATTCCAAATATGTATATAATAATTATCTGTATTTTTTGTTTTAAACAATAGCAAAATTTTTATACTTTTCTATTATTCTGTCAATCCGAAAATCAGTTCATTGCTGATGTTGGAAAAAATATTAACATTTAGATAGTGTGGTAATGAATGTTTAATATAGGGGGTGGTGCATTTTACGACCAGTTTAGAAATCATGATGTCTGTCACGGAATATCTGGACCCCCGAAATAATTGTTACCCGGAACAATTATTTCAAAGTTTTAAATGAAAGGAAACGGCCGCCTTTGAAATGTAGTGACCCCCTTTATATATTTCACACTTTTTTCAAGTTCTCTGTCAGATGCTAGTAACATATCATTGAGCGACCATAAAATGGCATGCTTGAGCGCTTGGTGTTACAGTAGATCTACTGGACGAACGGAGCATGGACTCAGAAAGTGAAATCAGTACCACTGAGCCCGAAGACCTGATTTTAGATCTAGCCATCCATTATGCTGTACATCGCAGCTATCCACCAGGGTCGTCAAAGGAGAAAGCAGTACTTATTAATAATGGCTGGCTGACAGACAAGATCATCAATGAAGCTCAAAGTTTACTGAAGAAAAAATACCCCTATGTTAATGGACTTCAGGATGTGACACTAGGACTACTTTGTCATTTGCTATACAAACAGAGGAGTTTGTTCAATTTTTCATACTGGACATGCCCACTGGGTAACAGTTACCAACATTGGTTGCAAAGATGGGGAAATCAACATCTTCGATAGCTATCCCCCAGTCACTACAACACACCTACTAGACCAGATTGCAGCACTGCTTGCAACTCCAAGATCTACCAGATATATGGACACCCAACTGCAGTGTGGTTCAACAGACTGTGGCATCTTCGCCATTGCATTTGCTGCAACCCTAGCAAATGGGATTAACCTGGGGCTTTCCATTTTGATCAGCCACAAATGCGAAAGCACTTGATACACTGTCTAGAAACACAGTGTCTCTCAGACTTTCCAGTTCAGCGAAGAAGGAGAAGAGGAAATGTAGTTAAGCATTCATATGCTCTGTACATCTACTGTTCCTGTAGAATGCCTGAACATCCAGGATGTACAATGGTGCAGTGCTCTACCTGTGGAGAGTGGTTCCATGTTGGTGTATGTGTGACTATACCCACTGAAATTTTAGACTCATCTACAAAGTGGTCCTGTAACAAGTGTATTTAGTATAGTGTCAACACATTGCAACATAGAGATTATTAATTATTCATGGTGGTCTTTATGTTTTAGTTTTGTTGAAATATTAGTTCCAGGGGGGGGGCAATATATTATGAAAAAGAAGGACCTAGGGGGGATTTATTATTTCAGAGAGGGTTCATATATTTCAACATGCCACTGAAATATAAGTTCCAGGGGGATCAAATATTGCAAAATATTAGGACCGGGGGAACAAATTAAGGGGAACCAATTTTTTGTGACATGTCTTCTGAGGAATGGAGGAGACCAGAAAAACGACAGGCAATTGTTAGGAAAATGTAAGAGTAATATTAAAAGATGTATGGACAAATAGATGAATGAACTGATGATATTGAATCGAAAGACCCACTTGTTGTTAAAGTTATATTATAACAAGCTTTGATGATATTCTTACAAACTGACCTTTAGAATAGAATTGTTACTATATTGTTATTGTTCTTGTTCAGTGCTGAGGCAGTGAGAATGTTTCCTGGAGTCTCAACTTGTAATCCAGGAGATGTAGAAGCTACTATTTACAACAAAGCTAAATCTGAGGTCAGTCTCACTTGTATATTGACCACACTACTGATTACTTTATTGTTTAATATTGTAAAGATAACAATACATCATTAACACAGTATTTATTGTTATATCAAAAAAATATATAATTATAACAAATATAAAAAATATCACAACAATCACTATAATATGAATACAAAATGTTTAATTATAATAAATTACAGTTTAATAATTGGGACATTAAATAGAACATCTTAATGGGTCTATATTTTTCCTAATCTATTTTATAGCATGAGTATATGAACATGGTTGGTAAGATAGATTTGTCTATTAAGCATAGAGGAATGGGACTGATCCAACAAACAACAACATCCTGCACAGCAACCAGGCGGATGGCAACCACAACCAGGTAGATAGATAAATGTTAAAGATCTTGTACCCATCCAATGAAAGTGCGATACCTATAAATTAAAACTCTCACACACCTGTTCAGTAACCTCTTACTCATACATTAAAATGTCTCATACTCATACACTTGAACTCTCATACCCATTATTAAGAGCTTTCATTCTCATGTGCACAGGGGCACATTGTAGACCACATTCTGGTATTGGTATGCTAAGAATGATAAACCAACCTACTCCTCAGCCTGCAATGTATAACATGCCACAGTCGGGAGGCCGTATGATGCAAAGACATCCACATATGGGAAGTCACCCTGGAATGGTTCGTCCACCTATGAACCTCCCTCCATTTATGACAAGGGGAATGCCACCGGGACAATGCCTCCAATGAGACCTGTAATGAATATGGCCTCGATGCAGGGTTCTGGGAAAACAAGTGGTGACAGCATTACCTAATCCATATATCACTGGAGTTGACCCTGCCCATCAACCTCCCGGCCATCCATCTGGTGCTCCCTCCCCTTATTCCAGAAGTGCTTCCTCGTCTGTTTATCAACCCTCTCATCCAACAGCTTCTTCAGGTGCACCTCCTCCACAACCACATCCTCCTCAGACCAATTCTCCAAAGCCTCGTGTAAGTTTGATAATTACCAATACATGAACGATCCTCCTTTTCCATATAGCCTCATATCCCATATCTCATATCCCATATCCCATCTCCCAATACTCCTTGGAATCCAATTAAGAAACTCTTTGTTGAGAAAGAAACGGGTAACTGCTTTGATAATCTAAGATCATCCACTCTCTATCTCTTTCCATTTATTTCATATTACTTTGTCTCCAACTTCCTCTCTTCTCATATGCCTTTTTCTATATCCAAATACAGCCCTTCTGATAAGTCACCTCCTAAGAAGAAAGCAAGTTTTGAAAACCAAAGTTGTTTACATAAAGTATATTATGAATTTATATATTCTTACCTAATACAGTTACATAAGGTATTATTATATATAGTAAAACACTTAATATAATATAGTAATGAGGAGCATATTAGCTTGCAACATTGGTACTATTATTTAAAGGAGAAGGTTGGGTATAAAGCAGTATGTGTGTGTGTGGGGGGGGTGTTACTATAGCAACAATATTATAAATTGTTAATTGCAAGTAAACATTACTTCTTTCTTAACAACCAAGTAGGCTATTTATAGTATATCCTGTGTTTGATCATTTGTAATTATATTAAATGATAGTATGGGACTGTATACACTTCTTGGTTATGTTCTCTTACGAGGCAATTAACTATTAAATAAATGGTGTGAATATATTATTTATAATTCAAGACTATTAGGCAATAGATTAAACAAGAGTATAAATCGAGATTGTCTTGACAGTACTAGGCTCTTATCTATGCTATTGTCTATAATACACAATGAGACTTCTCTACCTAAGTGCTTGAACCTAAGCGTTTTTGTTAGCACCCTACTTAGATATTCAGTCAAGTTAAATGATTAACTAAAGATTCCAAGTTGGCAAAAGTAACATCTTTCTTTGTCACTTACAAATGGAATCATTAGCTTCTATGTAAAAAAGCAAGGTTTCATTTTTGACAGTTATTATAGTGAAAAAAGCTTTATGGCTAAAGTTTGAAGTATTTACTGACTACATCAGAACTGTACCCATAATTCAATTTCTTAGCATTAACATCATATATTATCAAATTTTAATCTGCCTTACTTAATTTTATATCTCTCCATTTTCCCACATTTTTTCCTTTATAATATCTTAAGGTACTATTAAGGAACAACAAGCCAATAAATTAGAGTTTGAAGAATTTAAAATTGCCACAGAAGTACAGAGTAAGGTTCGAATTGTTATATTAAGTAAATAGGATCAATTACAATGTCATTTCTTTAGATGTATCTGTTCTTCAAAATAATGCACGTTTTAGACAAGTATTTGAAAAGGCTACACCAGAACAAAGAAAGGTATGAAGATGATTAGTGACTATATGTTTATTATTATATTCTCTTTAAGATGTTAATGGCCAGATTTGAACAAAAAGCACGACAGCAAGAACAAATCAGTATGTTTATAGTCTTCTAAATAATAAGTGTTACTTTGATGGTTATGTGCAGTGATGAAAGCTTTATGGCTAGTTAAATTCTAAAGAATACATCAGAACTGTACCCATAATTCAATTTCTTAGCATTAACATCATATATTATCAAATTTTAATCTGCCTTACTTAATTTTATATCTCTCCATTTTCCACATTTTTCTCATCCTAAGTCCTTGATCCTTTTAATGGCAATGAAGTAGTGTAACTTTTAATCATTATTTATTTTGCATTGTCCATGTGTGTGACATTAAGAGAGGTTGGGGAATAGCATACCATAGAAATTCTAAATGATGTCACAGCACTGTATCTGGATACAATGCTGTGACATCACTTTATCAAGTGTAAGCACCTTTTTGTCATTATGAAAATTGAAATTGTATCATGTCGAGTTTTTACTATATCTTGTTGTCCTTATTGTAGAGATCTCACAACAGACTTTCACACGAAGTCTACAGAGGGATATGTCCGCCTTACTATTTTAAAAATTATTTCAATTGGACCTCCAGGAGTAGGAAAAACGTCATTCAAGTCTCTCCTTTTTAATTGGCCTCCAGTTTTACAGCACCACAGTACTGGTATAGACTAGTCGTCCTGTTAAAAGCCATTGAAAGAATGATTGGAACAAAATGATGAGAAGATCTGGGAAAATGTCACAGCAGAGAGATTATTAAGTATATAACAGGTGCTATGAACGCACTCGAAACTATAAACCCAGCTGTTTCTGATCTGTTACTGGAAGTCATAGTGATTATTTGGTAGAAAATCCTACTTTCCTCCAATCTTCCACAAACAAGAAGTAGAATTTCAGTCCAGAAAGTATCATCTGAGCTACAACCTGACCCTCATTTATTCAACAAAAATATTAGAGCCATTGGAAAAAGAAGGTATCTGAAGAGCTCTACCAGTCAACTTGGATCTATTTCTTGTGATAGTGGTGGTCAACCACACTTTGCTGATGTATCTCCGAGCTTTATTCGTTTTCTAACACCATTTATACTATTGCTATCAAATTAACTGATAGACTATCAGATAGACCTGCATTTTGTTATTCTTTAAAAGGCAAGTACTCACCAATCCTAGTGAACTATGTATGAGCAATTTACAACTTATCAAGCATTTTGTTCGCTCTATGGTTTCATCAAAATCAGATGCACCTTCTAAGAGCAGTAAATCTTTGATATTTATTATTGGTACTTGTTCTGATCTGTATTATTCTAATGTGTCAAATATGGAGTCTATTAAAGAAAAAGATAATCGCTTATATCTGAGTTAGGTGAGTTCGGGGAGCACTTAATTTTTCATAATGAACTCTCACATGAATTGATTCATCCTGTCAACAATTTGTGTGAAGGGGAGTATCGTGAGAAGCTCTCTCTAAGTTAAGGCAAGTATTTATGAGTCGGATAAAGAAAGCTGAAGTGGAGGTCCAAATACCAATACGATGGTTTGTATTTGAAATTATGATGAAAGACCAGGGTGTCAGGTGAGGGGAATAGTTACTTTGGAGATTATGTTATTACAATTGGCCGAAAGTTGGGTATAGAAGAACACGAAGTAACAGAATGTTTGAAGTACTTTGATTCTTTGTCATTAGTTCTTTATTTTCCCAAGATCCTTCCCAATATAATCTTCTCTAATTTTCAGTATCTTCAACTTGACATGCTTTCAAATCTCTGATAAGCATTTCATTTGTAAATTATAGTTTAACTCTGGTGCTCAAATTAAAACTACGAGACGAGGGAATATATTGAAGAATCATTATTGGATGAGTTACCTACACTGAAGTTGTTCCATTACACTTCACAAAGACAGAGTTCTTAAAATTACTCAAATATCTTGTATTGTCGCTCCTATTTCATCAACATTGATTTATTCCTGTTGTTTATCAGTGAAGGAGAAGAAGAAAGAAAAGTTAAAGAATGATAATATAGAAACAAATGATTATTAAGTTTCAAAATCGGGAGTAGTACCTCAGGTAAATAAACACAAAGCTAATAAATTACTCTAATAAACAGCAACAACGACACTATTAATGACTAATCAATGGCCACTGCATGATTGTATGAGGGTTGTCTGTCTGTTTAGATATATGACAAATATAACATGTAGGTAATAATACAATAACAATAATATATAATATGTCAACTTTGTAGTTGTTGTAATCCATTTCCACCAATCGGGACCAAATAAAAACCAGCTGGTAAAAGCATTAGCTACTACAACTAACTAAATAATTTTGGATATATTGTCATGTATCTGTTGAATATTATATGTCTGCATAGTGTGACTCGTGAATGTTGATTGCTAAAAGTAAACAAGAAAGAGGAAGAGGAATTTTAGATGAGGATTCTGAAGTTTAATATTTCTATTCTTTCTAGGGTGTATTTCTGGCAGAGTAGTTGTGGGTTGTAAACAGGAGAAATTATCCAAAGTTCTCTGTAGATTTAAAAGTAGAACAAATGAGACAAGCAGTGGAACTCTTCTATCATGATCTCAGTGCAACCACTTGTACTAATTGAAGAATTTCAATGGATTGAAGTACATTTTTTTGGTGACAGAGAAAACGTGTCATGATTTAAAGAAGCTATCAGTGAAACTATATTATCTTGTGCTGATCTACTTGCTTATGATTTTTCAATAGTGGGAATTGTTATTTCAGTGCCCTGTCGGCTACCACATGAGGAAGGGTTCTTACCCATTTCATCATTTTCCGTTATCAATAAAGAATCCCTTATCATCAATTGCCCATATGAAAAGCGTTTTTTTTTTTTTGCGTTCAAGATTATCACCTAACCAACAATGCTGGTTTAACCAGGGTTAAGTTAGTAGTCAAAGTTAGTTACATATTTCAATTGTAATTGACATATGTACAAGATAGCAGGTTGAGTATTGGTCATGTTTGTAAGTATCCTCCATGTCAATCAATTGTGTATTAACTTGGTCCTTCTATGCTTGTAGACACTTGCCAAATTGTTTCTAAAGCTCTGACAAACAGAGATGCTTTGACACTACTAATGCCTATTAAGTATGAATCGATTTTTAATGTTTTCATCCATGTTTTTGTGTGTGCCTCATGACAATGCTTTTACATTATAAATAATACAACTATAAGTAACTGGAAAACTGTCACAACATATTGATTACAGACTCATACTACATTAACATATATGAGTGATTTGATAACTATATAGTTAGTTTTTAACAAGAGTGGCAGAAGGTCAAAGTTAACATGAACAGACTCTTAAGTCTTTGATTTTGCAGGTTGATGTTAACAATAATAATACTGTACTACATACTACAGAGGTAAGTTTGATATCTCTCATTTCACTTTGTACTAGATGCAGTTCAGAAATCTTTCAGGAATTATTTGCTATTACTGATTTTGCAGGGTTGTACTATTACTGATTTGCCAATACCATTGGTAAGTATATTAAAGTCATCAGTATAATTATATAAACTTATAATGCCTTTTCTTTCAAAGATCCTCTTAATATATTTCAAACCTATTCTGCTAATCTTTTGTGATGCTATTGAGCTGATCCCCTTCGTATTGTTAATAGGCTTATTTCTCATAGACTGGTACGACCAAGTATTAGAAAATGAATATTACAACAATGACTGGTACAGCATATGACCAAAGCTAGCAAAATTACTCAAAAGTATTGAGAGCTATTTAGAAGGCCAGTAATGAACAAGTCAAATTTCTACAAAATCTTTGTGACTTTCTTCAAAACAATGTTGAAGATAGAACTCTTAATGATATTGGTGCTAATATGAGGAAACTGTTGTAAATCACTTTTCATAAAGTCAGTGGAAAAGCTATCACCTCTCTTCTCAGAAGGCATGGCTACACAAGATTACCACTTGACATTATCTGTTGAGTCAATGCAAGAGAGATATTAGAAACATATTATTTATTATAATAGACACAATTTTGACAATTTTACTGAATGGGTGTGGCCTCGGTGGTGATTATATTTGTGGGGTGGGCATTCCATGACTACACAACTATTCCATGACTAAGAAATCATGATGTCTTCTGAGGAAGGAGGAGACCAGAAAAAGCGACAGGAATTGTCAGGAAAATGTAAGAATAATATTAAAAGGCCCACTTATTGTTAAAGTTACATTTATAACAAGCTTTGATGTTGATATCTCTCACAAACTGACCTTTAGAATAGAACTATTACTATATCGTTGTTTGTTATTCTTTTTGTTCAGTGCTGATCCCCCGGGCAGTGAGGATGTTTCCTGAAGTCTTAACTCGTAATCCAGGGATGTAGAAGCTACCCTATCTACACACAAAGCTAAATCTGAGGTAAGTGGTCACTTTGTATATTGACCACTAATGATTTACTTTATTGTTTACATATTGTAAATATACCAATACATCATTAATTAGTATCATATTGGTATGTCTAAAATATATATGGATTATAACAAATGTAAAAGATATCATATCAACAGTAATGTGAATAAAAAATACCCTCATTTAATGATAATTAATAGATTTACTGATAATAACAAGATTGTAAGATTAGTAATTGGGACATGTAATAGAAACGTACTTAATGGGTATATATTTTTGCTAATCTCTTTTATAGCATGAGTCTTATGAACAGGGTTGGTAAGATAGTTTTGTCTATTAAGCATAGAGGAATGGGACTGATTGCAACAACATCAACAACAACAACAACAACATCCTCCACAGCAACCAGGTGGATGGCAACAACCAACAGGTAGAACATAATTGTTAAAGATCTTGTAACCCATCCATGAAAGTTCTCGATACCTATAAAATTAAAAACTCACACTATTCATTTAACCTCTACTCATACATTAAAAAGTCTCATACCCATTCATACAACTTTTTTTCATTCTCATGTACACAGGAAGTGAAATGATTCAAAAGACCACAGGGAATGATAGAATGGGATCATATGAACCAGGGCCTGACTGGAGGTGTACCTCAACCAGATCCAAACAAGGATATCCTGGGTTTCAACCAGGAAGCCACCCAATGCAACCACATTATGGACAACATTCTGGTATGGGTATATTGCCAAGAATGATGAACCAAACCTACCTCAGTCTGTATGTATAACAATGCACAGTGGGGGGGAGGGCCTATGATGCAAAGACATCAACATATGGGAAGTCACCCTGGAATGGTTGTCAACCTATGAACCCCCTCCATTAATGACACAAGGGAATGCCACCGGGACCAATGCTCCTAGGAGACCCATAATGAATATGACCTCGATGCAGGGTTCTGGAGACACAGTGGTGACGGCATTACTAATCCATATACACATGGAGTTGACCCTGCCCATCAACCTCCGGCCATCCATCTGGTGCTCCCTCTCCCTTATTCCGGAAGTGCTTCTCGTCTGTTTATCAAACCCCTCATCCAACAGCTTTACAGGTGCACACCTCCTCCAACACCACATCCTCCTAGACCAATTCTCCAAAGCCTCGTTGTAAGTTGATAATTACCAATACATGAACGATCCTCCTTTTCCATATAGCATCCTCAAGCACCTTCCCATCGTCAGCCCTTATCCCACCCCCCCCCCCCCCATCTCCCAATACTCATTGGAATCCAAATTCTCATCAATATATACCAGCCCTGGTCAAACCTCAGGCCAGCCATCTATCACACCAGAAGCCAATACAGTGTTCTTGTTTAAAACTTCAGGAAAACTACGCCTTATATACCACTGTTAGCTAGAATGATTGACAGATTAAATCGAGCTAAAGGATCAAGTGATGAGAAGAAGTCGGTTGACCAGCTCTCAAAGTTAAAAAACAGTCTTTACAATGTTGCAATCAAAAAATATGAGTAAATAGATATAAACTTATATGATGGAATTAGCATTTTGAGTTAATGAAGTTTGGGAGTGTTAATAACATCTTCTTTCCTTTAGGTTCCTTTGCAAAACTTTAGAAAAGTGCCATCAAGCTCTTAAGAAACTCTTTGTTGAGAAAGAAAACAGGTAACGCTTTGATAATCTAAGATCATCCACTCTCTATCTTTCCCCCCCTCTCTCTCTCTCACACACACACAGGAGTACCTTCATTGGCTCCTTCCACATCTACAGCTCCAACTAAACAAGTGACTCTTTGATCGCTCCATCGACTCCCAATCTCGTCCTCCTATCCCATCCACTCCACCCATCTCATCCACTTCGCTACACAATTTCAAAAATGCTACATTCGCCACCTCCCCTCTCCTCGTATCTCTATCCTACCCTTGATTCTGATGAAGATCTCTGATAGGTTACACCAGAGAGAGAGCAAAGCTTGAAGAACAAAGTAGTACTGAACATTACTCTCTATCCTGTTCTAACACGTTTGTCCTTTAGTTTCACAGTCTTTTCACTATGCCTTGAAGAGAGAAATTAATAATTTGAGACACTTTAAAGTTAAGCAGATACAACCCTTAACAAGCACGAAATGGACGCCACTCAGTAAACACTAGAATGTACTTTAAGTAAGTATCGGAAGAAAATCTCTCTCTCTCTCTCTCAGTCTCTTTCTCTCACAGTCTCTCTCTTCTCATAAAAAAGCTAACATCTCATTTTCCTTTTTTTAGTTGATGACAGCTTACCAAACAAATGCTCCTTTAATTGTTAATATCCCACGTGGAATATCCTCAGTTCTCCGAGTGTCAACTTAACAGTACTATTGCAAAACAAAGATGACTCTCCTGCTATCACAGCTGTCATTGAGGGTTTGTGGAGAAAGAAGCTGTTAAAGGAGAAACTATCACATTGTGGACATAATTATACACTAACTTCTACTTTTACAAAATTGGGAAGTGCTATAATTGAAGTGGTAGCGAGGAGATTTGAGTGATGATAAAGAATAATTGGTTTTTTTGTTTAGTTTTTGTTTTTGTTTTTGTTTACTAAACAAGCTCAAAAATTAATTTCAATTTTTTCCCCTATTGTAACTGCCATTGTCCAATTGTATCAATATTGTTATGATAATTAAAAGTACTTGTTAAACGTTCTATCAGTTAAATGGTATAGAGAGGATACTTCAGGTCAATGAAGTCTAAATGTTTCAGTGTGTATACCTATCTGAATAATTTGAGTTAGTAATCATCCCAACTCCAAAGGAACAGTAGATGCTTATCAACAGACAACTAACACTGTTTCCAAAGTTTGAAATCCCTCTGATGGTTGTAAATGCTAGAAATACGAGAGTACTTACAGCAGAGTGTCTGATTTTAAACTTTTATCGTTAATAGTCTTGGCAATCTCAGTTCCTATTATAAGTGACAATATTTTCTTATTTGAGACCAAATTCCTTTCGGACTATCCATAAACCATTACTCTCATTCAGTCTTTTGTTAACACTCAATGTATTGATTAAATTTTCTTCATAGGACAGGACTATGGATAATGGATATGACAACTCCCCTTTCCAGAAAAATGTACCATTGATGATGTATCATCAAATACTTTCCCACGTACATGTTTGGCTATAATAGGTACATGTACAGGATCATGTGGACAGACGTGGGTACCAAAGCATCCATTAAGGTTAGATAAACATTTAGAGTGTGTTTTTTGAACCATTTGGAAAGCAATACCTTATCATTTGATCATAGTGTAAATATGTAATTAAATATATGTTGTTTAAAAGAAATTTAGCTTAATACTTATATGATATTTAGTTCTTTGTGGCTCCTATTAATTTAAATAATGATTTAAAAATTAATATATCTAATGAGAGTTTAACAAATGTGTCATTTAGTTTAGACAAATTCAATGGGAAAAGTTCAGTAAGAGATGTTTGGTTAGTCAAATCGATACTGTAGAAGTGGGGAAAAAATTATAAATTGTCTTTATATATTTTTACCTTTTGAAACTATCCACTCAGCATCTTTCAAGGCTTGTGAATAATTTGTTGAATTCTTTCAGTATCTCTCTCATCAGAGTAAACTACGAAACTCCTATACCAAACAACATGTAATAATAATAATAATAATAAACAATAACAATAATAATAATAATAATAATAATAATAATAATAATAATAATACTGTGTCTTATTCTGTGCTTATAATGCTGCTGTACATCTTCTGGTAAGAGTTGTAGCCTCCTCAGCAAGTGTCTGTAGAGAGCTAGAGGAGTCCTCACTACCAAGGTACCTACGAGTGCCATTAGCTTCAATTTTTAACCATTTCGTTCAATAATGGTCCACGCATGCGCAAACTATATACGTGTATTCGTGAAATAAAATTATAGTCATGCTGATTACATAATTATATACAGCCTCCTTGTATCACCAACACAGTAGCACTGCAATTGCTATGTTAGTGGTGTCCTCAATGTCTGATGAACCATCCTATTTTTTAGAATTCCTGTAATCAACCAGCAAACAGTATGTTGTGAATGTACAAAGTCAGGTATAATATTTTAAAGTTAAAAAAATTCAAATTAATGCAAAACTTATGCTGTCACATAGGAGTATGTTTACTGAAGGTATTACTAAACTTATACAGGATGTACAGTTATAGCAGTGGTACAACAACACTTTTATCAGAATCTCTTGTTCAAACTCTATCATGTAAAAGAAAAAAATACAATAAATATCAGAGCTTATTATTGAAAAACAGATACGAATTAATCATTGTTCCTGATAGATACCAAGATGTCATGAGTATTATGTTCAACTAGTCAATAATTAACTGAATTATTGATGCAAGGTAAGGTCTTGTATCACATTTTAAAAATGTTATTATTGACTACAGGACAAAACAACTAGTAGAACAAATTTCTAATGACGGATGGAAACAGGTTAACAAGTCAGTAATATTTTTATCAGCTATCGGGGGGACTCATTTTATCACAGTGACATGTAAAAATGTAATTACAGCAACAATAAGACACAGATAGTAGTGTGTGCTTGTATTGAAAATACATGTTAGTAATGATATTAAGAGTGATACTCAATATTATGTTGAACAGTGTGTAACAAGAAAAATTCACCTTCAGGACTTGATTTTTGAGTTAGATAATTCAGTCAATATTCTAGACTACATTTGTGAAGGGTATGCACCTATAATCCTGTTATTTGACAAGATCAGTCATAGACTTGTCCCTAAGTTTAATATAATATAAATTTAGGTATGGAAGCTGTGGTGAATCTCTTCAGACTATTGATGTAACAAAAAACATGCCAACCTTTATGTATTCACATAACAAAGACTTCAACATCGTTAGTCAAATATATTGTAACAAATAACATTTATAACATCAATTGTTATGTTTAATAGAAACTGAGTGTCCAGTTGTTCAAGTACAGGTATAAAACCTTAGATAAGATGTATGTAGCTAACACATACATCTGTATATTAACAATGTATGTATGTTATTTGCATATATCACATTCAGAAAACTACATTAAAAGGCCAGTGCCATTATAAACTTGTGGGGATAGTGAATATCAGAAATAGACACTACTCTTCATTATATACTCCACAAAAAAACAATACTTAATAGTTCTATATCAGTAATACTAATGTATGTGCAAAATTGTATTTTTGTACAATTAATCACCAGTAATATAGGTTTACTCCTGTTAATACAGCAAAATCATTCAACAAGATAACTTCTGCTTACATAAGAGAATGCAATAAACTTAAAAGGGGTTAAAAATTTGGATAAATAGCTGTGGGTAACCTACCTACTTGCCAGCCATTTTATTATTGAGAAGTAAACACCCCAAAATAAAATAAACGTACTTTTCAATTAATACACTTATATATAATATATACAGTCCACATGATAATCACATGATTTATCAGAGAGGTACTGATTCACATGATGCATGATACACATACATCTTTGTTCTCCTCTGGTCTACTGGTGATGAATTAAAAGAGTACAAATATTTAAATATAGGTTCATTCATACAGCAAACCATTTGAGGTTGAGATAATTCATTCTCCTATCCAGTGTGGCCAGACATGAACGAAGAGGGTAGAGAAGCAGCAAATGTTGCTAGGGATTTAAGTTCTGTCGAAAGGGAGGTAAAAGGGATATGAAAAGTGGGGTGTTGGTCATAAACTCCTCTGATTGGAACGTTGTTGATAATAGTCTAATGCTTTCTTAAGAAATGTGGAGACAGAGGCTTTGGACAATGTAACAAATGTTAACAAAACAGCTGCTAGTTCTAGAACACAGTGGAGATGACAAAGTCGCTGACAACAGTCAAGTATAGTACCATCTGACGAGAAAAAGACCTCCACTTCTGATTGGGGTAGCTAGTCCATTTGAAGTAAAATAGATGACATAATCACGTTGCATTTTTTCAAGACCTTATTTCTGCTAGACATTGAATGGCTTTCTTTCTGTTAAAAGTAATTGTAATTTAGAGGCAACAACTTGTCGGTTCATCGTTAGATTTAGCTGAGAGCGCTTGACGAAAGAGATTTGCTAAAGTACTATTCTTATTATGATGAATGTAGGGTTGTGTACGACCAAGCAATACAGCTGTAAAAAACTAATCCAAACGTATCAAAACTAAGTCACTAGGGTCAGCTGCATGTTTAGCACAAAAACATCCATAATTGACCAACAAAATCAAGATCTTTCACGAGGTTGAAAAGGAGAACACTCGATAGCCGGAGAGAGGATTGATACTTCAAATGCACGTAACATTTGAGAGGATGCTTCTTCAAGAAAACCAGCTGTTTTGGGTGCTATACTTGTCGGGGTTTCCAAAACATTTTCTTCATCTGACAAAGACCAGTAGAAACAGCAGAAGCAACTTTACAAAACTCCAAAAGGGACTCTATTTCTTTATAAACATTGTAAAACTGGTGAATATTGAAAACCCAGGAGTTGCTTGGACTCTCAAAATAACGTCAGCAGTGTTAGGTGGAGGAGAGAAGACAGCATCTACTCCTTGCCACATGAACTCTATCGCTAGTTGACTATTAAGATATTCACTAGTCTCATCGACACATGGACCAATGGGTAGAGACTGGTCATCCAAACTAGTCTGTTTCGTAGTTGCTCAGATGATGATTTTTTCCGCGTAGGAAGAAGAGTTTTGGGTTTAATAGAGTAGGGCTGATTAGGATCAATTAACAGGGACTTCCTCTCTTGTATTCTGTAGAGGATCAAAGTGGATTGTCCCGATAATTTGTCTATATTAATTGAACAACCAAGTGCGACAGTATTTTTTGCATTTTTACTGCAAGGAATCCATAATTCTGGTGCTTCTTCTAATGGTATGTTTCCACGACACCAAATAGCATAGCACGAACATAAATAATTAGCCAAATGTAGTGGGAGGGGCTTTTACATCAGTATCCATGGCAATCGATAATGATGGTACTTCAAGTGGGCATGATTGTTTGTGTTGTTAAGTAGACCTTTTGTTGTTTTAGTACATGAGAAATTGATACCTGTGAATGGGCAGTAATATTGAATGGAGCTTTGTATGGGGTGGGTGTGGTCATGTCGGGACTCTCCTGTATTATTGGTTCTTGAGGGGTACTTGAGGATAACTGGTGACAAATACTGGCTTTCTGTTGATGAGGACCTACAATATGACTAAAAGGAGTCACAGTCCCCTTATCAAATGCAGTTAATATGTAGCGGTCTTTGTATAGAGTTGATGGAGTTGTTGGTCATGACTGATGTTATGGCTACACACTAACAGTGCTTGGCAGAATTCTTCTATCAAGCCATCTTCTAACCTGGTGAATGTAAATGAAGTCTCATCTAGTTCGTTTGTGACAGTACCAGCCTGTCTTAATTCAGATGAAAGATCCATCTTTGCACAATCCACCCTCTTTTAACAGTCTTCAAAGTTCAAATTAAAATTTCCGCAAAAAATTGTAAACACGCCTAACTACCACGCCCTTAAAATTGACCAAATCAGATTCAGCCAGATCAGAATAGCTACGGTATTGTCACTATTGTGTTGCATCAGTTACAATTGACCAATCAAAGGTAAACAAAGTTAGCAGAAGTACTAGAGAGAAGAGTATTAATAATGACAATAATTATTAAATGATTCCTCATCTCAAGAAGTAATAGAGATGGATGCAAGTTTACTTACCAAAGGATTGTCGCCGAAACCAAAGATTCCTACTACAACTGGTGACAATCAATTATTATTGTTGGGACTACAGCTCCTCAATAAATCATTAAAGTTACCTTATGCTGTGGTCAAACCTCAAGTTCAACCTCCTGAAAAAGGTGGAATTGGAGCTCTAAAGGATGGAGGAGAAGAGTTCGATAAAAATGATTCTCGTGAAAGTACACCTTCACCTCCGATGACTGGGAACAGCCGCAAGAGAAAAACATGATGGAGAACTGAGTGAAATGGAGAAAAGAGAGAAACGGTAAGGTCCACAAGTTCACTCAAGACAATCAATTATCACTACATTTAGGAAAATGATGAACAGAGTAGTAGCACAGAACGCTCGAGATAGGAGAAGAATTATCTTGAGAGCTTAGAAATGAAGGTTGCACAGCTAGAAAAACAAGTAAGTAATTGATGAATTACATCGATGTTGTCATATGTTATTATTAGAAAAGGAACTCCTTGAACAGAACAAAGAACTAAAGAGCAAAACAGATACTTTAGTTACTGAGAAAAGAGCTCTAGAATTGAAACTAGCACAATCATCATCTTTGGAGGCAACTCAAGATGGAGTAAGTATATCTAGTGTGACGGAAGAGAGTGGAATGGAGTGTGCTGGTCTGCCGTACCCTCAATTTCTCTGCAGCAGAAATGCACTCTTGTTCTACTCTCCCAAACCTGGATGATCCTCAGGTCAGTAATCCACCATTTGTCCAATATAATAGGACTTCTCATACTTTGAGTTGTGGACACTTGTGTACTAAACAATGGTGTTAGCAATGTCCACTCATCATTTCTCTCGAACACAGCAAGTCATTTACTTTCTTCTCTTTCTTTCTCTCTGTAGTCTCAGTTGCTTGCTTTCCTGTATAACGAACTGGCAGGAACCAAACAGTCTCCCACACAAACCCTCATCAGAGCTTTTCATCACTACCGAACCAACTACCAGATAGCTACCAAGAATTTGTTTCCATTAGAGCGACAACGCCCACCAATAACGACTCTGGTGGGGACCACATCAACTCAGTTGGAACCACCCATGAACTAACATCTAATTTTTCCCCTTCTCCTAATATTGCTACTGACTTTTCGATTTCTTATCAAACACACCAGATACCTTCCAGTATCCTTATCAACCATTGACTCCAGAGAGCGTCAGGATGTCCCCAAAGGGATTTATGTCTGATAGCGAACTGGACAAATTCCTATTGGATTTGAATCTGACAATGGCGCGATACTGGTTTTGATCTGGACAGTTTATATGACTTGTAAATTGTAGTATTATATATAGTATTGTAATATTTGTTTAAAACTAACTGTTATTTGTTGCAGTATATTTTTCTTTGTTCAATTAATTGCTAATTTTTTTGTCATTCAATGATTTTCTATTAATTTCAATATTCTAACATATGTTGTCATAGAGTGGAGGATATTTACATGAAGGTCTGTGCTACTGATGAACTGAGCTTTCCTGAGTTGTTTCTCTTTCTTTCTCTCCTGAGTTTTACGAGTCTGTCTAGTTCTTTCTCTAACTCTTACACTTTTCTTCGTTCTTTCTAACCCAGTGGTTTCCTTGTACCAAAATCCTAGTCCGCCCTCCTCCCAGTATTCCGATGCTTAACGCTAATACACGACCTCCTGTTGACATTTCTCTCCAAAAGAGGGGAGAGAGCTTTAATTAGAATTTTAGGGTTATTTTTTTTTTAATTATTTTTTTATTGTTTGTTCTTCCTTTGCTGCTTTTTTCCTTTCTTCTTTGATTTTCAATGGAGGTAGTGTTGGTAGTTTGAAGTGAGTTCTGAGAATAGGAAAACAGGAAAACAATCAACTATGATCTATTGTATCACAATAAACTAGCAAGATATGTTGGCAAACTCTAATAGTACTGGACACATCTTATAAGCCAATATCAACCTAAGTTAGGGCTGGTTCGTAATATTACGCAGTATCATAAAGAGAGATATTGAAAATTGACTTACTGGACAGACTGAACATATTGGAATGAAGTTACAGAATACTAGTGAAAAATAATGTTATATAAATATTATAATATTGGGTACTTACTTGCTAGACATACTGAACATACAAACCCTATATCAACTAATTTCTGATGACAAAAACCAAGCTGCTCTATAATCAACAACAGATGTAGAAGGAAGAGAGAGAAGAGATCGTGTACTAATGTCAGGTAGAAAAAATCCACTGAATAAAAAAAATGAAAAGTAAACAATATCACATGTAATGTAAAGATCTTCCTATACAATTAAAAGATTGTTATATCAGTATTATAAAGAGATTGTACTAACAAAATGTGTTATTGTTATTGTTAATTACCAGTAGAAATTGTAGTAATGCAGCAGGTTCAGGGACTTTGATATAAATACCACCAGTAAGATCAGCTGCCTGTTTGTAGATAACTAGACTCCTCCCCACAATACACAACAGTCAATTATAATGTTCTGTGTATAGACCATGATAACAATACTAGTATATAAGAAAATCTCTCTCTCTGGCTCTCTGTCTCTGTCTCTGTCTCTCTCTCATCGTTCTCTCTCTCTCTTACTCTCTCTCTCCTCTCTCTCTCTCTCTTCTCTCTCTCTTCTTTCTCTCTCTCTCTCTCTCTCTCTCACTTGTTTTTGTGCTGCAAAAAGACAATTCATAGTTGCCATATGTTGAGCTGCCATATCGGGAGCTGATCTGATGACTACAATATATATATAGTTTTTAAATGTATTATGTCAGTTTAATACTTACTAAAATTCGTGGCTTTATAGTTTTTCCCCTGCTTGAGCTTCTCTAATACATCTTTGTATATCTTAAAATATGAGTCAAAGAAATAGCTACTTTCTCCATCCATTCATCCATTTATTAAAACATTCATTCAGATACAACAAAGACATCTACTTAATCCACTAGACAATAAAGTAGAACTCGCCATTAATACCGGAGGATTCTCTATAATAACATCTATGACATCATTATGACATCATCATATAACACACCTGCTATTGATGCTAACACGCACTTCATTTCTTGTCTCAACAGACCATTCATGTGAGCGAGTGGTTCATACTTTCCTGACATTAATTCTTCATCTGTTTCCTCAAGTTCCAAACGACCGGCCACAGGATAAATAATATGACTATTTAAAGCAATTGCAATTGGTTGTTTCCATGGTAACCATGTTATGTTTTGTTGTACCTTCCAGCTTGATGACACAGAATGACACTGGACTGAATTAGAGTGACAAGAGAGCAGATATGAGTTGAGAAAAGTGATCACATGATCTACACATTGCTGAAAAGTTAACTATATAATTCAAAAAATTGTTAAATAAAAAATTTAAAATGCATTGTTGAACAGCAATAACGCACAGTCTGTGAAGAGTCTTCTAATGATGTGCTTAGGTCATAATATTCTGAGAGGTCCAATACAACTAATAGAGTTTTTTTCTCTGCAGATGCAGCCATCTTGTTTCATTGTTAAAATTTAATTTCAATGTTTCTAAAATGTCCTACAATTAGATCATTTACGGTAATATGTTCAAGCACTCCGTTTTATTAGATTGAACTTCCGCAGGCGTTGTCGCTGCTTAGCAAGGGTCGTCTCACTAGTTTGCTGTATCATTCTCTCTCCTCTCGCAGCTCGCAGATTAGTGGTAAGTTCTATTTGCATGCTTACACACACGCTTTGACTGAAAAGTGATGATAAATGTTTTGCATGAGTAATGCGTAATCTGTTTGTGGGGGGGCGGTTCGTTTATTGCTTTTTGCTTGCAAGTAGGTTAACCATTATGGAGAGGACTGGCGTAAAGAAGGACGGAGAATCTAAAAGTATCTACCGTATACCACCACACTACTATCTTCATGTTCTTGACCAAAATACCATGTTACAAAGGTAAGTGAATGCAAACCAATATCACCACTCTTATCTTAAATAACAGGTTGAAGTCGGACCTAAGACCTTCATTCGTCAAGACAATGAAAAGGTCATCGTTGGTCCTGAAAAAATGATTGTGGTACCTCCACGTCACTATTGCATTGTTGAGAACCCAATACTAAGAAATAAGACAACTTACCTATTGTTGACAGCCACGGACAAGTCAAGTTACGTCATGCTGATCAAGAAATTAGGCTGGCTCAAGACCCTTTCCCGCTATTTCCAGGAGAGGTTCTAAAACAGGTATATATAACTAATGTTAGCAAAATAGAATGCATTATCTCTCTTTCTCATTTCAGGCTGTGACACAGTTGAAAGTAGTACCAGCTAAACTCCGCCCTTCGTCTGCGTGCTATTTTGGACTTTGAGGAGTTTGATGGTACTAAGAGAATTGCTGGAGATGAATGGCTGTTTGAAGGACCAGGTAAACATATCATTGGTTTGTGTTGTGTGCCCTAAAGATTAAATTAGTTTCATTATGAGTGCCACAAATTTATCAATTGTTTAGTGAAATTAAAAACGGGAATAAAGAAGTTTAGTTTGAGTTTAGTTTCTTAACTTGACCTTCCCTCTCATGATCTTCTCTTGTTTGCTCTCATTGAATGATACATTTAGTAACACTAAGAGATTGTTCACTATAGTAGGAGTTGTGTGTACTGAACATATTACATTAAACTATGTGGCATTCTAGAGTTACAGATAATGCATAGACATTACTATCATTACACCTCTGAGGATAATCCTGCTTACCAAATTTCTAACTACCCACAAACAGAACTAAATTTAAAAGTATATTATACATCAAACTCTCTTCTCTTTCTTGGAAGACATTTTCAGCCCTGACCTAGCCAGCTAAATTAGGTCAAAGTGTGTAATTAAATTCATTCTAGTTATCTTAACCAGTTTAGCAACAAGTACAAGTAATAGCAACACTTAACAGGTGTTTGTGTTTTGAATAAACCAGCACCTGTCAAGACCTTATCCATTCCTCTTCCTCCCTCCTTTAGGGACCTACATACCTTGCAAGGAAGTGGTTGTTGAAGAGACTATCAGAGCTACCGTCATCCGACCTAACCAGGCGATCAAGCTGAGAGCACGCAAAGAGACAACTGTGCGTTAAAATGTTGCTTCAAATTGTTTTTAATTATGTTTTCTTTTATAGGATCGTGATGGTAATCCTCGTGTTACTGGTGAGGAGTGGCTTGTAAAGAAAGTTGGTGCATATTTGCCAGGAGCTTATGAAGAAGTTGTCGATGTTGTGGATGCCTACGTCTTGACTGAAAAGGTAAACTGACAAAATACTAACTAAATTAAATACTGACCAATCCTTATTTGGAACTTACTCATTTCTCCATGTCAATTAGGTTGCCCTGCATATGAGAGCCACTAGAACATTTACAGATCGTAACGGAGTGACAAGAAAGAATGGAGAAGAATGGCTGATAAAAATGGAGGACACTGAAGCTCATATACCTGATGTTTATGAGGAGGTAAGACAGAGAGACAACAGACAAGTAACAGGCTGATTGTTGTATGACAGATACCTATTTGATAAATTTTTAGAATCTTTCTTCTCTATTTCTAGGTTGTCGGGATCGTCAACATTACTACTCTCAACAATCGACAATACTGTGTCATTTTAGATCCTGCAGGAGATGATGGCAAACCTCAACTGGGTCAGAAGAAGCTTATAAAGGGAGAGAAATCATTCTTCTTGAGACCTGGAGAGAGATTGGAGAAGGGTATTCAAAATGTCTATGTTTTGGGTGAAGACGAGGGTCTTATTTTGAAAGCCAGTGAAAGTTTTGTGGACAATGATTTGGTGAGTTCGTGTTACAAATCTGAAACCCAATCCACAAGTTTCAGACTTGTTCCAAAATCATAATTAAATTCCATGATTCTAGGGAGCTGAGCGCAGACCAGGAGATCGTTGGATGATCCGAGGACCTTTGGAGTATGTTCCACCAGTTGAAGTTGAGGTACTGACAAAACGCAAGGCAATCCCTCTTGATGAGAACGAGGGTATCTATGTGAGAGATATTAAGACAGGTCGTGTACGAGCTATCTGTGGTGCCACCTACATGCTAACGCAAGATGAAGAACTATGGTCTAAGGAACTTCCTCCTGGTGTCGAAGAGCTCCTCGCACAAGGGAAAGACCCACTGGCTGATCGCTCAGATCGAAGTAAGAGATTTTAATTCATAGTTTTACTTTGCCGTTATTTATGGTAATTCAGAATTCCATTCCTATTATTTCATATCTTCATTTCTAATATTCCATTCTTAGTTCTATTTGTGACTTATGTTTTTCAGGTCGTCCCTCTGCTCAAATAAAACGTGACAAAACAAAGTTGTAAGCTTCAGAGTACCACACAATGCAGCTGTCCAGATATATGATTATAAGGACAAGATGGCTCGTGTTGTATTTGGTCCTGAAATGGTCATGTTAGGACCTGATGAGCAGTTTACTCAGCTTAGTCTTTCTGGCGGGAAACCAAAACGACCCAATCAGATCAAGTCACTCTGCTTGTTGCTAGGACCTGATTTCTGCACTGATATCATTACCGTGGAAACAGCTGATCATGCTCGTCTTTCTCTACAGCTTTCCTACAACTGGTCAGTCTTGTTTTAGTCATAGCAGCTGTTTTATTTATCAATATGTTTTTGGTGTAGGCATTTTGAAGTTGACAAGACCAATGCCGATGATGCTGCTAAGATCTTTTCTGTTCCAGATTTTGTTGGTGACGCATGCAAAGCCATTGCCTCTCGTGTCCGTGGTACTGTTGCTGGTGTCCAATTTGATGACTTCCATAAGGTAAGTATCAATCAGTCACTTGTTATATAATGTGTCCTCCTCTTTCTTTGTAGAATTCTGCTAGAATTATTCGCTCGTCTGTGTTTGGTTTAGATGATCGTGGAAAAGTCAAAGATCGTTTCTCCTTCCCTGCCAATAATCTTATCATTACAAGTATTGATATCCAATCTGTTGAACCTGTTGATCAACGTACTCGTGATGCCCTACAAAAGTCTGTACAATTAGCTATTGAGATCACCACAAACTCACAAGAAGCTACTGCTCGGTGAGTCAAAGAGACGCATGTATAAATATGACCTCTGTCTCTTTCTTTAGCCATGAGGCTGAACGTTTGGAGCAAAAAGCAAAAGGTGCTTTGGAAAGACAAAAGATTACTGACGAAGCTGAAGCAGAGAAAGCTCGTAAAGACTTGTTGGAGCTCCAGGCCAAACAGGTCAGGATACTCTTAATAAATTGTAACTGTTTAGTTTTGTACTCTTGTTATACAGTGCTGCTGTGGAGTCTACTGGTCAGGCCAAAGCTGAGGCTCAGTCTCGTGCTGAGGCTTCAAAGATCGAGGGTGAGGCTGCTGTAGAGCAAGCTAAGCTAAAAGCACAGGCCTCTAAGATTGAAGCTGTAAGTTAGGACTTACTTAGTATCAAAAAATTTAATCGTTTCTATCTCTAGGAATCTGAGCTTGAACGTCTCTCGAGGGCACGTGAAGCTGAAATCAAAGTACATCGGAGAACAAAATGAATTAGAGATTTCAAAATCTCGTGAGCTCTCTGATATTGAAACTTCAAAATTTAAAAAATATGGTTGATGCCATTGGAGCTGATACTATTGCAGCTATTTCTACAGCTGGACCAGAAATGCAGGTCAGTGGTAACAAAGAACTGTAATAATGATACACTTAATATATTGAAGTATTGATACCAAACTAAGTTTAGTATTTTAGCTATTTTGATCATGTAAACTATATTTACTTGACCTTCTCAATTTTATAGGTGAAGATGTTACAAGCTCTTGGTCTACGTTCTACACTCATTACTGACGGAAGTAATCCTATTAATCTGTTCAATACAGCTCATGGTCTTGTTGGCTCACTTCAAAGTGCTCCGAGAATTATTGAAGAGCCAGAGGATTAAGAGAAGAGACTGATAAAATTTGAAATGGCTACAAATTAGACAGCCTTTATCTTGTAGGAAGTATGTTTGTTTTAAACCCGTTCTTTTTTAGTTCAAATGACATAATAGAATTTATATTACATTTGTTTATGCAAATTTATAGAATCCCTTTTTACAATTAAGAAAAGTGTCTAAATACAATAAAACAGTGTTTGTTTTGTCTCTCTACAATAGCTGGGTCTTTGCTAAGACGGAGGAAATATCCCTAAGTCCTCTCCAACGATGACGAACAGCTAATAGAAGTACTTGAACTGATGACTCACCTGGTTTACTACAAATGGACAGATGAATAGATCAATGTATCTGTTTGACATATAGACAAACAGATACACACCCATACCTTGATAACCTCATAAATGTAATAGAACCGACCAACCTATCTTCTATTCCAATTGAAACAAAATCTAATGGATCCATGTTCCTTCTCTCTTTAACTCGAGTCAAAAATCTGTCTCGTTCTTTGTCATAAGTTTTTACTTCTTTTCATTCTCTTCCTCTTCCTCAGCCCTATAATAAAGAAATAATTAATAAGTTCATCCAATTAATGTCTTACTTACTTACTTGTTATCATTTTATATCATTATATTTAATGTTTTGTTAAATTGCTTCTAGTTCCATGTCTGGAAAGCAGCTGAATAGAGAGTTAGCTGCCATGGAGTGAAAGAGATTACATGAATCGATGTGTGGGGAGACACCACGGATAGGACTCCAGCCATTAGAACTCTCTCTTTTCTCTCTTACTTCATCATCACCATGACCTTTTAAACAATAAAAAATTAATTGATTTTTTATTTGTTGTAACATAAAAAAGAGACAATGATACTTTGCATTAGTAATATGAAATTAGCACAATAAAACAAATATTCTGACACAAGCAGACAACTATGCTATTTAGTGCCACATTAGCATTAACTTTACTTTGGATTGACTGACATTTCTTGTAGTTTATTTAAAAGTTAAGATTTATTAAAAATAATAATAAAAAACATGTTGTGTTGCCCAAACGATTCCTACTCGCTCACCCACTCAGGCTTCCACTTAGGCTCCAGGATTCCCTGCTATTGCTAGCTGGGACCGCCACCTGGCTTGGTAACCCTCGTCTTCGCGAGGTAATCCTGGCTGGAGCATCGCCCTAACTTAAAACCAGCCGTACGGGATTCCAGCTCTTAGGGAATGTCGCATTCAGGAACCGGGAACCACAAATACACCAGCCTCTTCTCGTTTAAAAGGGAGACTACCAGCCCTATCCTAGTCGGCCTTTCGGATACTCCGTAGAGTATGCTGGTAACCATCTCAGAGGTCTGATGCATTGCAGAACGCTGGCCCACAACACAACCTATCCAAGGTGGTTTTCATTTCCTTTTATATGTACTGCAGATTTTGTCTTCAGTCTCTTGTGGGGCGGCTCTGTGTACGCTTATGAATCTCATTAACGGTACCGATGAATATGATTACTATCATCGATGAACTAAAAAGACTGTTGAAAATTAGTTCTACTTAAGCAAACTAGAACAACATTACTAATTATAATAATCTTTATCATATCTTAATTTTATAGGGCTTAAAAAAATAAAAATCATTACCTAAAACATTCTTCGTTATCTAAATTTATAACAGCTCCTTTAGTTCTTCAAGTCCTCCAGCTTTGGATAACTTTCTTCAGTTAATGGCTATTGACTTACCTTGTCGTAGCTATAATTAGCTAATTATATAGGGTCAACCTAAGACTGTTTTATATAACAACAGTTAATACAGAAATGGACATTCATAATTTTATGTCTCAATTTTATAAGAAGTGGTGGCATAATCTTTAAGCTTTTAAAAAGTTGCAATGGTACATCGAGAAGCCAGATAAATAATAAGTTATAGGACAAAGTTAAAAATACCAGTCAAACAGGTTTTGGATATAATAAATCTATATTATCAGTAGCAACAAGGGACAGGGGTCAACTCCCTTCTGGAAGTGGAGATAAGGAAAGAGGTGAAGCTCCATTTTATCTCTCTTTAGTAGGTGTAAGTCCTTCAGGTACTTCTAATATTAACTTCTCAATTGTACACATATCTTGTGAAGGGACAATGTCCTGATCTTGGTAGTTTGATGCCTTTCCCATTATGATGTCTGTATACACTTGAATGACCTGAAATCATTTCTTCAGACTGACCATATAGTATAGTTGTAGTATTCACCTCAGTTACAACCAAGACTTTGAAACATGGTGGAGTGAGTAGTCATCAAAAAGTAAATTATTCTTAATAGAAGGGGTAATTATATGTAATTATATGTATACCTATGTTACTGGTGATTGATTGTACAAAATACAATTTTGCACATACATTACTGTTACTGATATAGAACTATTAAGTATTGTTTTCTGTGGAGTGTATAATGAAGAGTAGTGTCTATTCTGATATTTCACTATCCCACAAGTTTATAAATGGCAGTGCCTTTTAATGTAGTTTTCTGAATGCGATACATACATTGTTAATATACAGATGTATGTGTTAGCTACATACATCTTATCTAATGTTTTTATACCTGTACTTGAACAACTGGACACTCAGTTCTATTAAACATAACAATTGATGTCGTAAATGTTATTTGTTACAATATGTTTGACTAATGATGTTGAAGTCTTTAAGATGTGAATACATAAAAGCAGTAGTGAATTAATGATATATAAGGGGTTAAAATCACTAGGTGGAGTTATATACACAACTAATGGAGCAAAAGGTTTATGGCAAAGACAAATGGTACCATGGATTAGAGGTATAGGTGGTTTACTATGGTAACAGTATATATGGTTACAGGATGTTAACATAGTCATAGGAAGTAGAAAGGTATACATTAAATTATTGTTATTACATGTGTAGTTACAATGAGTATACTATATATGTTGTTTGTATTAGTCTTGTCATTAGATTTTTTTAAAGTTGAAGGAAATTTAGAATTTATTACAAAATACACATTGCTGTGTTTGTTGTCGGTTAATTCACTCCACCCACACTGAACCTTTAACTATCTTTTTTAAATCGATCTATCTTAAAGTATGACAGATCATAAGATGGTGGTAACTCCAGAGTTAATTCAGTGAGTATCTTGCCTACAACTGGACCTAATTTAAAACCATGTCCTGTAATTAAAGGGTTAAAATTAACTGTCCAGTTTGACCGTTATTTTACCTGAAAATCCAGCTCCTATAATATATTAGGATGGTTTGGGTGTCTGTCCAAGAATGGGTTTTTTGTCTGACTATAGAACATAGAAATTAAATTAACTCCTTCCTATACACATATTCTCACTGTCATTGTGTACATGCAGAATTCCATTATAGCAGGTTCACTAGAAACCACACCCTTAAAATGATCTTTAACAAATTGTGACGTAATCTTAAAAGAGTAGCTGTCAGGACTGGCATCACGACTATCAGGATCAACGTCAGGACCATGATGTAGACAAACCTAATATAATATAACTATATGATATTAATATTCATTAAAATGTCATATTATAGGCTCAATCCCATACTCCATATTATGTACAATACCATAGGCTCAATCTCATACTCCAAATTATGTACAATACCATAGGCTCAATCCCATATTCCATATTATGTACAAAACCATAGGCTCAATCCCATACTCCATATTATGTACAATACCATAGGCTCAATCCCATACTCCATATTATGTACAATACCATAGGCAATCCCATATTCCATATTATGTACAATACCATAGGCTCAATTCATACTCCATATTATGTACAATACATAGGCTCAATCCCATACTCCATATTATGTACAATACCATAGGCTCAATCTCATACTCCAAATTATGTACAATACCATAGGCTCAATCCCATATTCCATATTATGTACAAAACCATAGGCTCAATCCCATACTCCATATTATGTACAATACCATAGGCTCAATCCCATATTCCATATTATGTACAATACATAGGCTCAATCCCATACTCCATATTATGTACAATACCATAGGCTCAATCCCATACTCTATATTATGTACAATACCATAGGCTCAATCCCATACTCCATATTATGTACAATACCATAGGCTCAATCCCATACTCTATATTATGTACAATACCATAGGCTCAATCCCATACTCCATATTATGTACAATACCATAGGCTCAATCCCATACTCTATATTATGTCCCATACAATTCCATACTCCACAACACACTCATTATTTCATATTACAATAATACCATAGTCTGCTCTAGTTACGCCATACTACAATCCTCAGGCTCATTCCCATTATTCCATACCTTTAAAAGCCCAGGATACTCATATATAGGAAGACCATAAAATTCAGTCTTGTTGATAGACTTGCAAATAAAAGTTGGAAACTCATTGGCAGAGAAGATCTTTGGATCCTCAGTTTGCCAATATAGAACTTCTGTTCTTATTGGCTATTGGAGACATACTGTTAGTACGAATGTATGTATATCGTTGTTACCTGAAGTGGTAATGTTAATCCAGTGAGTGTTGTTAATTTATTAGTCCATGCTCCAGCTGTTAAGATTAGTCTCTTAGTTTTAAAGTTGTTACCTCTCTCAGTTTGAACAGTGATAATATCTCCTGGAATTATATCAGTAACTTTATGATTGTCTAATAGTTGACCTCCATGTTGAATAAAAAGATCCTGAGAGAGAGAGAGAGAGAGAGAGAGAGAGAGAGAGAGAGAGAGAGAGAGAGTTAGAGATACAGAGGTCATTTTTTACGACCTGTATTGTAGCAACAGCTTTACTAGCTCGTAGTACTCCACCATGTTCCTCAAAGACACAGGTATAGTCATTAGGAAGTTGTAACTGATGAGTATATTTCAAGTTAGCTTCTTCACCAGATAGAACTTGATGTGGTGTGTTGTTAGCTTCTAATGACTTAATAAAATGATCAACATCACTGCCTCCAAATATGATGGTACCAGTTTTACTGACGGAAGAGAGAGAGAATGAAAAGCAGAGAGACAAAGACATATTTAACTTACACAAACAAGGTGTTGTTCCAGATTTAATCTCAATTTCTGACCACATTTTGAAAGCTTCATCCATCATTTTAACATAATAACTTTGATGATAAGCTTTCCTTGTAATACGTGATCCGCCATGAGAAACTACCACGTACATGACCTCTATCAAACTAAGAATAGAAACATATTTTAGTGACTATAATTCTGTCTATTCTAGTCTCATTTCTATAATATTCTAATATCTATGTTCCTAGTCTCCTTGGGACTATTTATTTCCTTACTTGTTCCAAGAGCAGTACATTTTGTGTACCTCTAGAAGTAAGGTAGTAAGCAGTAGAACTTCCCTCTATACCAGCTCCAATAATAATGACATCATAAACACTAGATTCCATCTCTAGAGACAAATTGTTCTAAATGATATGTGTGTATGTTAACAAAAATTATAATATTATTTCAAAGTTACTTTAAATCGATCTATCCTGAAGTATGACAGATCATATGATAGTGGTAATTCCAGAGCTAATTCAGTGAGTATCTTGCCTACAACTGGACCTAACTTAAAACCATGTCCTGTAATAAAGGATTAATTAAAAAAACAACCATTTTGGTATGGGTTCACCTGAAAATCCAGCTCCAATAATAATATTAGGATGGTTTGGGTGTCTGTCCAGGAATGGGTCTCTGTATGGCTACAGGATTACATGTACATGGTACATATAGTTACATATACCCCACTTACAGTATATGTGTTATGCAAGTTTCATATATTGCAGGTTCTGAGAACACCACACTTTTAAAATGACCTTTGATAAACTTAGACACAGACTTCCACGTGTATGAACTAGGATTATAATCTCGAGCATCAGGATCAATTTTTGGTAAGTATCTCCACAAACCTAAGGAGTAATATTGCAGAGTACAATGGACTCATTTCCATACCTTGAAAAGACCAGGATATTCAAATATCGGTTGTCCATAAATCTCTAATGTTTAGACTTATATGCAAAAACTGGAAACTCATTGGCAGAAAATACTTTTGGGTTTTCAGTATTCCAATAAAGAACTTCTGCTTTATAAGGCTAAGAGAGAGAGAGAGAGAAAGATAACAATATTAGTTGTATATCATTGTTACCTGAAGTGGTAATGTAATCCAGTGAGTTTTATTATTATTATTAGTCCATGCTCCAGCTGTTAAGATTAGTCTCTTAGTTTTAAAGTTGTTACCTCTCTCAGTTTGAACAGTGATAATATCTCCTGGAATTATATCAGTAACTTTATGATTGTCTAACAGTTGACCTCCATGTTGAATAAAAAGATCCTGAGAGAGAGAGAGAGAGTTAGAGATACAGAGGTCATTTTTACTGACCTGTATTGTAGCAACAGCTTTACTAGCTCGTAGTATTCCACCATATTCCTCAAAGACACAGGTATAGTCATTAGGGAAGTTGTAACTGATGAGGATATTTCAAGTTAGCTTCTTCACCAGATAGAACTTGATGTGTGTGTTGTTAGCTTCTAATGACTTAATGTATGACCAACTATTTCACCATCACCAAATACAGTAATACCAGTTTGTCTGAGAGAGAGAGAGAGAGAGAGTAACATTAAATTTAGTATAATTTTGTTAATAAACCCCACAATCTCTTTCTCTAGTTAAAGCATAGGGGTGGAGCTTATGTAATAACTACTGGGTACTATAAAGATATCCGTAAGGGTACAAATTTTCGAGGGTTTAAATTTTCGTGTTTTTTAAATTTGCTTTATTATTTAAATTTCGTGGGTATTAATTTTCGTGTTTAGTGGGTGTGAAGTATTAATTAATGGGTGTGGTGTCAGACACAGTGTTGTGTTAACACAAGCGTGATTTTCCCGAAGTATGGCTACGTATTCCAATTAAATCCATGGTGAGAGGGTACCATGTATACAAGAAAATCTGGGAGGCAGTTGATGGAGAGTACTTCAGTGTAAAATAGAAAGAAGTAACCCTTTACAGTAGCCGTTATTTACACGCTTATTGAGATCACGTGATTATGCGTGGGTGGAATAAAAGTTAAATTTCGTGTTAAAACAACAACCCACGAATATAGCGAAAATAAATCCCCCCACGAAAATTTATACCCTTACGTATAGCAAAGGTCAACATTAAAGGTATGTGACTTACTGGTATAGCTGATTTCCTGATTTGATCTCAATTTCTGACCACATTTGAAAGCTTCATCCATCATTTTAACATAATAACTTTGATGATAAGCTTTCCTTGTAATACGTGATCCACCATGAGAACTACCACGTACATGACCTCTATCAAACTAAGAATAGAAACACATTTTAGTGACTCTATAATTCTGTCTATTCTAGTCTCATTTCCATGATATTCTAATATCTATGTTCCCATTCTTCTTGGGAATGAGACTATTTATTTTCCTTACTTGTTCCAAGAGCAGTACATTTTGTGTACCTCTAGAAAGTAAGGTAGTGAGCAGTAGAAACTTCCCTCTATACCAGCTCAATAATAATGACATCATAAACACTAGAAGAAATAGTGCCTGCACTGGTAGACATTTTAAGCAGTGATATCAGCTGATTTTTATGAATGCTAACTCCTCAATTACAATTGTTGATATGTAATATATATACATCTGATATTAGGTAATTACTCGTGTGGGATTTAAGAAATACTTATAAACAAATAAATAAAACATCTATGATAATATAAATATGCTCTAATATCTATGATGAATAGTGATATAGGAATATTAATAATTAAAACTCGGGACAATTTGTCATGGCTGTTAGTGATAAATTAGGTTTTGTTATGTATGATGTTATTATTATTGGTGCTGGTATAGAAGGTAGTGCTGCTGCTTACTACCTTACATCAAAATCCAACAAGAAAGTTCTTCTTTTGGAGCAAGTGAGCTATCTCTCTCTCATATATTTCCATCTATATTGTTTTCAGTTTGAGGTACTACACACTCGTGGTAGTTCTCATGGAGCCTCTAGGATAACGTCGATTAGCTTACAATGAAGCTATTTATGTTAATATTATGAAGGAGGCTTACCAGTTATGGGAGGAGATAGAAAAGAAATCACAACGTCAAACTTTACTGGTACATCTCATTGTACATGATGTCTTTATTGTAACTAGTCATATTCATCTATTCATCCATCTGTCCATTATACACATGTCTATTTGTCCATTTACCAACCATCCATCCATCCAACCATCCTTTATATGGTTTCTTCAAATAGGAAGACAGGAATATTGGCTCTAGGCAAAGCTACTGACTCTTCAATAGACTTATATCATAATTCCTTAGATTTGAATGGAGTACCGCACATAAAGTCCTTACTGGGAGAGAAGCCAAGAAACTCTATTCTTGTCAACTGAGTATTCCTGATGATAACAGGTGTATTTTTGAACCAAATGGAGGTGTATTAAAAGCCTCCAAGGCTTTGAGAACTTTACAGGTATTTAAGGATATTACACATATTTATTTTGACAATCATAATTTATAATTATTATTTTTATTATAATACAGGAGTTGTTTCTACAACAAGGGGGTTGTCTCCTTGACAACCATCAGGTCACCAAGTTAATTCCTGGAGCAGTTGTTTACCGCTGTGACTGATAAAGGTAGTTTTCAAGCATGGAATGTGATCTTAACAACTGGTGCTTGGACAAACAGGATACTGAATCAACTGGACTAACATTACAATGAAAGTATGGGAGAAGAACACTAACATTCTGTCTATTTATCCATCCATCCATATATCTATCTGTCCATCCATCCATGTATCTATTTACTTATGACATATAGAGCTGAAGTTCTTTTATTTTAAAGTTGATGAACCAGATGCTTTCTCAGCTGACAATTTCCCTGTCTTTCTAAACTGCACATCCACCTGTTACTAATGTACCATCTATATATGGGACACCAATATTGGAAATATCCTGGACTACTAAAAGTAAGGTCATCACATGTAAAGTATCTTTTTTATTTGTTATGGTTTACATGTAAAGTATCTGTTTACTTGTTATGTTTACAGGTAAAGTATATCAATTGTTTACTTGTTATTTTACATGTAAAGTATCTTTTTTACTTGTTATGTTTACACGTAAAGTATCTTGTTTACTTGTTTGTTTACACATAAAGTATCTTGTTTACTTGTCACATGTCATCTATTCTTGTAGCAAACACATGTTCTGTTATTAAAAATTAATGATATACTTTCTCAGGTTTGTCAGTTTTTTGGAGATGACAAAGAGATTGATCCTGAGACCAGAGATTCCATTCCTCAGAGTTTGACTCTTGAACGAATTAAAGAATTCATCAAGAATCATTTCAAAGGAGTGAGCACTGAACCTGCTATTTTTGAGCTATGTCTCTATGCAGATACTGTGAGTTGGTCTCATTCTATTTTCAGATTTTTGTTCAAGATTTCCATTCTCATATTTCCGTTCATGTATCTTTTTCTTCTTTATAGCCAGATAACAATCCCTACATTGACAGACATCCTAAATATTCAAATATCATCGTAGGAGCAGGATTTTCTCATGGTTTTAAGATGGCTCCTGTTATCGGCAAGTTATTAAGTGAACTGGTACTGAATTTGTTACCATCTTATGACCTGACACCTTTTAAGGTTGACCGCTTACAAGACCCCCAAGGCAGGATTGTGAGAAATTTTAAACTTTATTGTATTTGTAAAGTCTATTATTGTCATTTAAAACTTTATAATGTTTTTGTTTTTTCTTCTTTAATTGATACTACATTTGACGGTATTATTTACTAATTAATCATCATTAATGGGCGTGGTAGATAGAGAGACACAAAGAGATCACAGGAGGAATAAATAATTTATTTCTAGCTAATTACATGTTTCATCATTGTCATATACAAATATAGACAAGTCCTACAAGTATAAAACAAATGTAGTTATACAATAGATAATAGCCCATCTATTCTATTGTTATACATACATATATCTAAATGTACATGTATATGTTTGTTTAGTATTAAGTAAACTAATATCTTTGGAGCAATCCAATATAATATATGTTATTATAATATATTATTATAATTGTAGAACTGTGTGTGTGTAGAGATTGATATCTTAATGTGTGTTATCACTTACTTATCTATATCTATTTCTTCATAACAATTGTTCTTTAATCTACTAAATAATTTTACAATACAATTAAAACAACAAAATAGGTAAAAAATTACTCAATTACTCAATCCATCCATCCATCAATTTTTACCATTCTAGTCCAGTTCTAGTTAAAGTAGTATATAGTATATTGGCATAGTAGTTATGCGATCATTCCATACTTTGTGGCTGGAGTATTTCTAAAAGTAACAGTTAGTTCTGTAAATAAATATTAAAATATACTGTCCAGTTAATTAAGTAAAGATTAAGCATTATAACTTGTAATTGTATCAATAATAAAATACTTTAGATATTAATAATTATAAATAATTCCCTTGATTTAATAAGAAACACTAGGTATCTATCTACTGAGAGAGGTTTACTAATAAACACAAAATATCTCTCTATTTCCTAGGTTTGATTTGGTGGTACGAGTGGGCTAGCTTGGGTTTGCTCAAAATTGGTTAAAACAATGCTTACAGGAAATAGGGCAAGTCTATTTCTTGTAGAAACCTTTAATCTTATGTCTAATCTATTAATGATATTAATTCTAAACTGATCAGATTTTAGTGAGCACTGATCTTATAAGGCAATATACTAGAGTCTATTTCTTGTAGAATGACTAATTTTAATACAGTAGTAATTCTAGTAGCTGATCAAACGTCAAAGTTCAATTCTACTATAGTACTTGTTCTGGTAGTTGGCCGAAGGTCAATTCTAGTACAGTAATAGTTCTAGTACGTGGACGAACATCAAAATTCAATTCTGCTATAGCACATGTTCTAGTAATTGGTCAAACGTGTAGTACTACATAGTACCAATACTAGGACACTAATATATAGTGATAGTCATGTGACTTTATACAAACAATGCCTTTGGAATATTGGTATCAATTCTAACAAGTTATATTGAGATGACCAAACTAGTTATCCTAGAAATATCAACATAATAGTCAAATAAGTCCATATATGGTATAGTTCTAGTATTTTCTACTAAAATAAAAATAAAAATAAAAATAAAAATACTAAAATTATATTTAGTCTAATATCAATATTAGAACAAACACTTTAGTATTCTATTTATTATATATTATAAGTAATATTATATATATAGTGTATAGGTGTATTATATAACATAGTGTATTATATAATATATTGTATAGTGTGTATTATATATTATAGTATATATGTGGATTATATATTATAGTGTGTACTACATGTAGTGAAAAATTACACAAAGAGATTTAATTTAAATAATAATTACTCACTCTTACTTAAAGATATCTGATATAATATTGAGATCTTTCTAAGTTATTGAACATCTGTCATCCTTAAAAAGAAATATTAGTTCAGCTGGTCCATCCATTTTTTCAATTAATCTATCCATCCATTAACTCATCATCCATTAATCTATCCATGCCATCAATCATTCATCCATTTTCACTCACTAGATACCAATCTGCAAACCTAATATTTAACCCTATCTACACACGCGCGTGGTAGAATAATTAACTCCTAGTATGTGCAGTTGACTGAAGGGTCAAGAAAATTTAATAAATTTTCCCCAAATCACACACACACACATGATAGGAACTTAATAAGGTAATATTTAATTATAAAAAATTATCAAAATTATTATAAATGATTATTACAGATGACGGTGGTTGCCAAAGGTAAGGATTGAATTACAACATTCAAATTTAACAATCATATAGAAACTAACTATTGACAGTTACTTTTAAGAACTGGTCTCAGTCTCCTTAACATCGGAACCAGTCTCTTTATCACTTGATTTAGTCTCAGACATAGTGACTCAGACTCACTGCAAGAAGGCACAGACTCATCTCTTCATCACCAAGCTTAGCTTTAGGACATCAGGAGGGTACAGACTTGTTTACACTATCCTCAGACCCAATACATTTATTAGGCCTCGGACTCAGTACCTTCAGTAGACTCAGACTTGGTCTAATGTCAGACTTTTCTATCTGAGAAGCAGCACTAGGAGGTTGAAAACTCTTAAAAAACACTACTATTGCAGTGAGGTTATCGCCTGATCCCTCACTACGAGCAAATTTCACTACACTCTTAGCAGCATTAACCATAGTTCCTCCATTTAGGAAATGCTTCCTCATGCAATCACTCATCTCTTCTCCGTTAACAACATCCCATATCCCATCGCAGGCAACCACTAAATAATCCTCAGAACCGTCCAAGTCAACTGTCGTCACTTCCGCTTCGCCAATTAATATTTTTTATCTTTAGCATCACCAATAGCTCGAGATACAGCAAGGTTACCATTAACTCTCCATGCTCCCAAAAAGATGACAAGTCCTCCTGATTCTTCAATGCGTTTCTGTGTCATCTGTGAAAGGAGAAAGAAAGGAAATAAAGAGCGGAATTTAGGAAGGAACAGGGAAATGTAATGTAATAACTTAAATGTGAGTCACTCCCAGGTGGTATGAGGGTAAGAAGTGACTGGGCTGCCGGGGATGTAAACTAATAATGTTTTGTCAACATCTTTATCAGGCAATTTTAAATTTTCCCTGTATGGTAATTTAATTCCATTGGTACTCTCTATGACTTCTATTATCATGCTTTAGCACTCAACGTTAAACATTCAAAGACACAATCTTTCCCCTCATTTCTCCCTTTCACTTTCTCTCTTTCCCTTACTCTCGTCTCTCCCGATGCATACCTACTCTATCTGGCTTGTGTGGGTACCATAATTTCTACGGCTTGACCTTTACGGAACACACATAGCTTGAGAATCTCCTAGCCAACGATGTATAGCTTAAGTCCTCTAAGTAAAGCAACAACAGCTGTAGCACCAGCTTTGGTGTCCTGAAAAGAGGAAGGAGAGAAGTGAGCTATAATAGTCCCAAATAAGGAAGTGGTACAGACAAAAATCAATTTAATGACAATGGATCTTAGGATGGTAAGTTCAAAGAGGAGGCTTCTAACTGGAGACAGTTTCTATTCTAATGTCTCAAGGATTCATTACAAAGAGGTCATGTCTTGCTGGTGCTTTGATGACTAGGAGACCACATTATTATGACATCATCATATAGAAACTGCTTAAACCACATTATATGTCATCGTAATTGGTATTATAACCTTGGGGCAACTGAGCATCTCAACAGGTGCATACCTTTAATACTACACTAAAACCACATAGTTTATTAAAAACCAACTTATCTAGCTAGTCAGTGGTATTTTTATTGTGACTTTTGTCTCTTTAACATAACTCGTTCCTTTTTCCTTTTAAATATTCTATGAAATAGCTTACAAGAGAACAAAAATGAATTAAAATCACCATAACATCAGATTAAAAAGGTCAAAAGATAATGTGAACAGACTTCAAGTCATTCAGTCAAGTACTGTTATATAGAGGGCTGTCACTAAGACTTACTATCTATATTATTGTCATTTGTCTAATGAAAGAGTCAAAAACATCTTATTTGAATGCTATAATAATGGTCTACTATATCATCATACAATCCCACATTTCAATAGTAGCTTTGACCATTTACAGTACATTAAAATTACGTTAAGAATGATGAGAACTGAATGTCATTGATGAAAAAAATGAACATGGGTTCAAAGCAATCTAGATATCAGGTGGGTCGGTACCAGATAAACAAACAAAGACATGATGGTACATAGAGTCTGCCCGCCACTTTATATCCATCTAGTTTCATGACAAAGTTATATATTGGGGTCAAGTTTGTATAAAAGAACATGTATGGTAAATTTAAAAAAATATAATAAGATACTACAAACCACTGCAGTACCCTATATATACACAGTACAACTATATATGTGCTATAAGGTTGCTCACCCTTTTATCACACATCTAATTCACAACCCATAAGCTGGAACCAAAACGTAATGTAAGCTGAAGTTTAAAGGGATACTTACAAGACTTTAAGTCATTTTCATTTTTCCCGGAAAAAAATTTTTGTCTTAGTACGAATGCCTTTAATGGCCACCGGACGAAGGAAATGGGATGGCGAAATGTTTGATGGGGGGCGGCGAAGAAGGCTTCCACTCACAGCCATATATAACCAAAGAAGGACGGTCATGGGTAGCCTAGGAGAAAAAGAAAATTTATAATTAGATTAAATAAGAATTTACAAAAAT